>NW_026910824.1:0-230465 GCF_963854185.1 Sardina pilchardus | reverse complement strand
CTTCCAATTTCAAGCTATGAAGGAAAAGTGAAGACGCGTTTACTTTTCATATTTCATGACAGTTGGCTGAGACGGCCAAAACATGCACTCGTGGAAACTTTTTTCAAAATCCACTTTGGGCTTGTAAGATGTTGTAAAGTGACTTTCTGTCACAATGCAGTACATGCACCTCAACACCCAACTTCATGAACACCACATCAGAGTGAATGATGCGACTGAACCGTCGTGCGCTGGAGCCACCAGTGAGCGGCCAGTAGCTCATTGAGGCCCCTTGTGTTGTATGCGCTTGGTTTCAAGCTTCTAAGACCTTCCAATTTCAAGCTATGAAGGAAAAGTGAAGACGCGTTTACTTTTCATATTTCATGACAGTTGGCTGAGACGGCCAAAACATGCACTCGTGGAAACTTTTTTCAAAATCCACTTTGGGCTTGTAAGATGTTGTAAAGTGACTTTCTGTCACAATGCAGTACATGCACCTCAACACCCAACTTCATGAACACCACATCAGAGTGAATGATGCGACTGAACCGCGTGCGCTGGAGCCACCAGTGAGCGGCCAGTAGCTCATTGAGGCCCCTTGTGTTGTATGCGCTTGGTTTCAAGCTTCTAAGACCTTCCAATTTCAAGCTATGAAGGAAAAGTGAAGACGCGTTTACTTTTCATATTTCATGACAGTTGGCTGAGACGGCCAAAACATGCACTCGTGGAAACTTTTTTCAAAATCCACTTTGGGCTTGTAAGATGTTGTAAAGTGACTTTCTGTCACAATGCAGTACATGCACCTCAACACCCAACTTCATGAACACCACATCAGAGTGAATGATGCGACTGAACCGCGTGCGCTGGAGCCACCAGTGAGCGGCCAGTAGCTCATTGAGGCCCCTTGTGTTGTATGCGCTTGGTTTCAAGCTTCTAAGACCTTCCAATTTCAAGCTATGAAGGAAAAGTGAAGACGCGTTTACTTTTCATATTTCATGACAGTTGGCTGAGACGGCCAAAACATGCACTCGTGGAAACTTTTTTCAAAATCCACTTTGGGCTTGTAAGATGTTGTAAAGTGACTTTCTGTCACAATGCAGTACATGCACCTCAACACCCAACTTCATGAACACCACATCAGAGTGAATGATGCGACTGAACCGCGTGCGCTGGAGCCACCAGTGAGCGGCCAGTAGCTCATTGAGGCCCCTTGTGTTGTATGCGCTTGGTTTCAAGCTTCTAAGACCTTCCAATTTCAAGCTATGAAGGAAAAGTGAAGACGCGTTTACTTTTCATATTTCATGACAGTTGGCTGAGACGGCCAAAACATGCACTCGTGGAAACTTTTTTCAAAATCCACTTTGGGCTTGTAAGATGTTGTAAAGTGACTTTCTGTCACAATGCAGTACATGCACCTCAACACCCAACTTCATGAACACCACATCAGAGTGAATGATGCGACTGAACCGCGTGCGCTGGAGCCACCAGTGAGCGGCCAGTAGCTCATTGAGGCCCCTTGTGTTGTATGCGCTTGGTTTCAAGCTTCTAAGACCTTCCAATTTCAAGCTATGAAGGAAAAGTGAAGACGCGTTTACTTTTCATATTTCATGACAGTTGGCTGAGACGGCCAAAACATGCACTCGTGGAAACTTTTTTCAAAATCCACTTTGGGCTTGTAAGATGTTGTAAAGTGACTTTCTGTCACAATGCAGTACATGCACCTCAACACCCAACTTCATGAACACCACATCAGAGTGAATGATGCGACTGAACCGCGTGCGCTGGAGCCACCAGTGAGCGGCCAGTAGCTCATTGAGGCCCCTTGTGTTGTATGCGCTTGGTTTCAAGCTTCTAAGACCTTCCAATTTCAAGCTATGAAGGAAAAGTGAAGACGCGTTTACTTTTCATATTTCATGACAGTTGGCTGAGACGGCCAAAACATGCACTCGTGGAAACTTTTTTCAAAATCCACTTTGGGCTTGTAAGATGTTGTAAAGTGACTTTCTGTCACAATGCAGTACATGCACCTCAACACCCAACTTCATGAACACCACATCAGAGTGAATGATGCGACTGAACCGCGTGCGCTGGAGCCACCAGTGAGCGGCCAGTAGCTCATTGAGGCCCCTTGTGTTGTATGCGCTTGGTTTCAAGCTTCTAAGACCTTCCAATTTCAAGCTATGAAGGAAAAGTGAAGACGCGTTTACTTTTCATATTTCATGACAGTTGGCTGAGACGGCCAAAACATGCACTCGTGGAAACTTTTTTCAAAATCCACTTTGGGCTTGTAAGATGTTGTAAAGTGACTTTCTGTCACAATGCAGTACATGCACCTCAACACCCAACTTCATGAACACCACATCAGAGTGAATGATGCGACTGAACCGCGTGCGCTGGAGCCACCAGTGAGCGGCCAGTAGCTCATTGAGGCCCCTTGTGTTGTATGCGCTTGGTTTCAAGCTTCTAAGACCTTCCAATTTCAAGCTATGAAGGAAAAGTGAAGACGCGTTTACTTTTCATATTTCATGACAGTTGGCTGAGACGGCCAAAACATGCACTCGTGGAAACTTTTTTCAAAATCCACTTTGGGCTTGTAAGATGTTGTAAAGTGACTTTCTGTCACAATGCAGTACATGCACCTCAACACCCAACTTCATGAACACCACATCAGAGTGAATGATGCGACTGAACCGCGTGCGCTGGAGCCACCAGTGAGCGGCCAGTAGCTCATTGAGGCCCCTTGTGTTGTATGCGCTTGGTTTCAAGCTTCTAAGACCTTCCAATTTCAAGCTATGAAGGAAAAGTGAAGACGCGTTTACTTTTCATATTTCATGACAGTTGGCTGAGACGGCCAAAACATGCACTCGTGGAAACTTTTTTCAAAATCCACTTTGGGCTTGTAAGATGTTGTAAAGTGACTTTCTGTCACAATGCAGTACATGCACCTCAACACCCAACTTCATGAACACCACATCAGAGTGAATGATGCGACTGAACCGCGTGCGCTGGAGCCACCAGTGAGCGGCCAGTAGCTCATTGAGGCCCCTTGTGTTGTATGCGCTTGGTTTCAAGCTTCTAAGACCTTCCAATTTCAAGCTATGAAGGAAAAGTGAAGACGCGTTTACTTTTCATATTTCATGACAGTTGGCTGAGACGGCCAAAACATGCACTCGTGGAAACTTTTTTCAAAATCCACTTTGGGCTTGTAAGATGTTGTAAAGTGACTTTCTGTCACAATGCAGTACATGCACCTCAACACCCAACTTCATGAACACCACATCAGAGTGAATGATGCGACTGAACCGCGTGCGCTGGAGCCACCAGTGAGCGGCCAGTAGCTCATTGAGGCCCCTTGTGTTGTATGCGCTTGGTTTCAAGCTTCTAAGACCTTCCAATTTCAAGCTATGAAGGAAAAGTGAAGACGCGTTTACTTTTCATATTTCATGACAGTTGGCTGAGACGGCCAAAACATGCACTCGTGGAAACTTTTTTCAAAATCCACTTTGGGCTTGTAAGATGTTGTAAAGTGACTTTCTGTCACAATGCAGTACATGCACCTCAACACCCAACTTCATGAACACCACATCAGAGTGAATGATGCGACTGAACCGCGTGCGCTGGAGCCACCAGTGAGCGGCCAGTAGCTCATTGAGGCCCCTTGTGTTGTATGCGCTTGGTTTCAAGCTTCTAAGACCTTCCAATTTCAAGCTATGAAGGAAAAGTGAAGACGCGTTTACTTTTCATATTTCATGACAGTTGGCTGAGACGGCCAAAACATGCACTCGTGGAAACTTTTTTCAAAATCCACTTTGGGCTTGTAAGATGTTGTAAAGTGACTTTCTGTCACAATGCAGTACATGCACCTCAACACCCAACTTCATGAACACCACATCAGAGTGAATGATGCGACTGAACCGCGTGCGCTGGAGCCACCAGTGAGCGGCCAGTAGCTCATTGAGGCCCCTTGTGTTGTATGCGCTTGGTTTCAAGCTTCTAAGACCTTCCAATTTCAAGCTATGAAGGAAAAGTGAAGACGCGTTTACTTTTCATATTTCATGACAGTTGGCTGAGACGGCCAAAACATGCACTCGTGGAAACTTTTTTCAAAATCCACTTTGGGCTTGTAAGATGTTGTAAAGTGACTTTCTGTCACAATGCAGTACATGCACCTCAACACCCAACTTCATGAACACCACATCAGAGTGAATGATGCGACTGAACCGCGTGCGCTGGAGCCACCAGTGAGCGGCCAGTAGCTCATTGAGGCCCCTTGTGTTGTATGCGCTTGGTTTCAAGCTTCTAAGACCTTCCAATTTCAAGCTATGAAGGAAAAGTGAAGACGCGTTTACTTTTCATATTTCATGACAGTTGGCTGAGACGGCCAAAACATGCACTCGTGGAAACTTTTTTCAAAATCCACTTTGGGCTTGTAAGATGTTGTAAAGTGACTTTCTGTCACAATGCAGTACATGCACCTCAACACCCAACTTCATGAACACCACATCAGAGTGAATGATGCGACTGAACCGCGTGCGCTGGAGCCACCAGTGAGCGGCCAGTAGCTCATTGAGGCCCCTTGTGTTGTATGCGCTTGGTTTCAAGCTTCTAAGACCTTCCAATTTCAAGCTATGAAGGAAAAGTGAAGACGCGTTTACTTTTCATATTTCATGACAGTTGGCTGAGACGGCCAAAACATGCACTCGTGGAAACTTTTTTCAAAATCCACTTTGGGCTTGTAAGATGTTGTAAAGTGACTTTCTGTCACAATGCAGTACATGCACCTCAACACCCAACTTCATGAACACCACATCAGAGTGAATGATGCGACTGAACCGCGTGCGCTGGAGCCACCAGTGAGCGGCCAGTAGCTCATTGAGGCCCCTTGTGTTGTATGCGCTTGGTTTCAAGCTTCTAAGACCTTCCAATTTCAAGCTATGAAGGAAAAGTGAAGACGCGTTTACTTTTCATATTTCATGACAGTTGGCTGAGACGGCCAAAACATGCACTCGTGGAAACTTTTTTCAAAATCCACTTTGGGCTTGTAAGATGTTGTAAAGTGACTTTCTGTCACAATGCAGTACATGCACCTCAACACCCAACTTCATGAACACCACATCAGAGTGAATGATGCGACTGAACCGCGTGCGCTGGAGCCACCAGTGAGCGGCCAGTAGCTCATTGAGGCCCCTTGTGTTGTATGCGCTTGGTTTCAAGCTTCTAAGACCTTCCAATTTCAAGCTATGAAGGAAAAGTGAAGACGCGTTTACTTTTCATATTTCATGACAGTTGGCTGAGACGGCCAAAACATGCACTCGTGGAAACTTTTTTCAAAATCCACTTTGGGCTTGTAAGATGTTGTAAAGTGACTTTCTGTCACAATGCAGTACATGCACCTCAACACCCAACTTCATGAACACCACATCAGAGTGAATGATGCGACTGAACCGCGTGCGCTGGAGCCACCAGTGAGCGGCCAGTAGCTCATTGAGGCCCCTTGTGTTGTATGCGCTTGGTTTCAAGCTTCTAAGACCTTCCAATTTCAAGCTATGAAGGAAAAGTGAAGACGCGTTTACTTTTCATATTTCATGACAGTTGGCTGAGACGGCCAAAACATGCACTCGTGGAAACTTTTTTCAAAATCCACTTTGGGCTTGTAAGATGTTGTAAAGTGACTTTCTGTCACAATGCAGTACATGCACCTCAACACCCAACTTCATGAACACCACATCAGAGTGAATGATGCGACTGAACCGCGTGCGCTGGAGCCACCAGTGAGCGGCCAGTAGCTCATTGAGGCCCCTTGTGTTGTATGCGCTTGGTTTCAAGCTTCTAAGACCTTCCAATTTCAAGCTATGAAGGAAAAGTGAAGACGCGTTTACTTTTCATATTTCATGACAGTTGGCTGAGACGGCCAAAACATGCACTCGTGGAAACTTTTTTCAAAATCCACTTTGGGCTTGTAAGATGTTGTAAAGTGACTTTCTGTCACAATGCAGTACATGCACCTCAACACCCAACTTCATGAACACCACATCAGAGTGAATGATGCGACTGAACCGCGTGCGCTGGAGCCACCAGTGAGCGGCCAGTAGCTCATTGAGGCCCCTTGTGTTGTATGCGCTTGGTTTCAAGCTTCTAAGACCTTCCAATTTCAAGCTATGAAGGAAAAGTGAAGACGCGTTTACTTTTCATATTTCATGACAGTTGGCTGAGACGGCCAAAACATGCACTCGTGGAAACTTTTTTCAAAATCCACTTTGGGCTTGTAAGATGTTGTAAAGTGACTTTCTGTCACAATGCAGTACATGCACCTCAACACCCAACTTCATGAACACCACATCAGAGTGAATGATGCGACTGAACCGCGTGCGCTGGAGCCACCAGTGAGCGGCCAGTAGCTCATTGAGGCCCCTTGTGTTGTATGCGCTTGGTTTCAAGCTTCTAAGACCTTCCAATTTCAAGCTATGAAGGAAAAGTGAAGACGCGTTTACTTTTCATATTTCATGACAGTTGGCTGAGACGGCCAAAACATGCACTCGTGGAAACTTTTTTCAAAATCCACTTTGGGCTTGTAAGATGTTGTAAAGTGACTTTCTGTCACAATGCAGTACATGCACCTCAACACCCAACTTCATGAACACCACATCAGAGTGAATGATGCGACTGAACCGCGTGCGCTGGAGCCACCAGTGAGCGGCCAGTAGCTCATTGAGGCCCCTTGTGTTGTATGCGCTTGGTTTCAAGCTTCTAAGACCTTCCAATTTCAAGCTATGAAGGAAAAGTGAAGACGCGTTTACTTTTCATATTTCATGACAGTTGGCTGAGACGGCCAAAACATGCACTCGTGGAAACTTTTTTCAAAATCCACTTTGGGCTTGTAAGATGTTGTAAAGTGACTTTCTGTCACAATGCAGTACATGCACCTCAACACCCAACTTCATGAACACCACATCAGAGTGAATGATGCGACTGAACCGCGTGCGCTGGAGCCACCAGTGAGCGGCCAGTAGCTCATTGAGGCCCCTTGTGTTGTATGCGCTTGGTTTCAAGCTTCTAAGACCTTCCAATTTCAAGCTATGAAGGAAAAGTGAAGACGCGTTTACTTTTCATATTTCATGACAGTTGGCTGAGACGGCCAAAACATGCACTCGTGGAAACTTTTTTCAAAATCCACTTTGGGCTTGTAAGATGTTGTAAAGTGACTTTCTGTCACAATGCAGTACATGCACCTCAACACCCAACTTCATGAACACCACATCAGAGTGAATGATGCGACTGAACCGCGTGCGCTGGAGCCACCAGTGAGCGGCCAGTAGCTCATTGAGGCCCCTTGTGTTGTATGCGCTTGGTTTCAAGCTTCTAAGACCTTCCAATTTCAAGCTATGAAGGAAAAGTGAAGACGCGTTTACTTTTCATATTTCATGACAGTTGGCTGAGACGGCCAAAACATGCACTCGTGGAAACTTTTTTCAAAATCCACTTTGGGCTTGTAAGATGTTGTAAAGTGACTTTCTGTCACAATGCAGTACATGCACCTCAACACCCAACTTCATGAACACCACATCAGAGTGAATGATGCGACTGAACCGCGTGCGCTGGAGCCACCAGTGAGCGGCCAGTAGCTCATTGAGGCCCCTTGTGTTGTATGCGCTTGGTTTCAAGCTTCTAAGACCTTCCAATTTCAAGCTATGAAGGAAAAGTGAAGACGCGTTTACTTTTCATATTTCATGACAGTTGGCTGAGACGGCCAAAACATGCACTCGTGGAAACTTTTTTCAAAATCCACTTTGGGCTTGTAAGATGTTGTAAAGTGACTTTCTGTCACAATGCAGTACATGCACCTCAACACCCAACTTCATGAACACCACATCAGAGTGAATGATGCGACTGAACCGCGTGCGCTGGAGCCACCAGTGAGCGGCCAGTAGCTCATTGAGGCCCCTTGTGTTGTATGCGCTTGGTTTCAAGCTTCTAAGACCTTCCAATTTCAAGCTATGAAGGAAAAGTGAAGACGCGTTTACTTTTCATATTTCATGACAGTTGGCTGAGACGGCCAAAACATGCACTCGTGGAAACTTTTTTCAAAATCCACTTTGGGCTTGTAAGATGTTGTAAAGTGACTTTCTGTCACAATGCAGTACATGCACCTCAACACCCAACTTCATGAACACCACATCAGAGTGAATGATGCGACTGAACCGCGTGCGCTGGAGCCACCAGTGAGCGGCCAGTAGCTCATTGAGGCCCCTTGTGTTGTATGCGCTTGGTTTCAAGCTTCTAAGACCTTCCAATTTCAAGCTATGAAGGAAAAGTGAAGACGCGTTTACTTTTCATATTTCATGACAGTTGGCTGAGACGGCCAAAACATGCACTCGTGGAAACTTTTTTCAAAATCCACTTTGGGCTTGTAAGATGTTGTAAAGTGACTTTCTGTCACAATGCAGTACATGCACCTCAACACCCAACTTCATGAACACCACATCAGAGTGAATGATGCGACTGAACCGCGTGCGCTGGAGCCACCAGTGAGCGGCCAGTAGCTCATTGAGGCCCCTTGTGTTGTATGCGCTTGGTTTCAAGCTTCTAAGACCTTCCAATTTCAAGCTATGAAGGAAAAGTGAAGACGCGTTTACTTTTCATATTTCATGACAGTTGGCTGAGACGGCCAAAACATGCACTCGTGGAAACTTTTTTCAAAATCCACTTTGGGCTTGTAAGATGTTGTAAAGTGACTTTCTGTCACAATGCAGTACATGCACCTCAACACCCAACTTCATGAACACCACATCAGAGTGAATGATGCGACTGAACCGCGTGCGCTGGAGCCACCAGTGAGCGGCCAGTAGCTCATTGAGGCCCCTTGTGTTGTATGCGCTTGGTTTCAAGCTTCTAAGACCTTCCAATTTCAAGCTATGAAGGAAAAGTGAAGACGCGTTTACTTTTCATATTTCATGACAGTTGGCTGAGACGGCCAAAACATGCACTCGTGGAAACTTTTTTCAAAATCCACTTTGGGCTTGTAAGATGTTGTAAAGTGACTTTCTGTCACAATGCAGTACATGCACCTCAACACCCAACTTCATGAACACCACATCAGAGTGAATGATGCGACTGAACCGCGTGCGCTGGAGCCACCAGTGAGCGGCCAGTAGCTCATTGAGGCCCCTTGTGTTGTATGCGCTTGGTTTCAAGCTTCTAAGACCTTCCAATTTCAAGCTATGAAGGAAAAGTGAAGACGCGTTTACTTTTCATATTTCATGACAGTTGGCTGAGACGGCCAAAACATGCACTCGTGGAAACTTTTTTCAAAATCCACTTTGGGCTTGTAAGATGTTGTAAAGTGACTTTCTGTCACAATGCAGTACATGCACCTCAACACCCAACTTCATGAACACCACATCAGAGTGAATGATGCGACTGAACCGCGTGCGCTGGAGCCACCAGTGAGCGGCCAGTAGCTCATTGAGGCCCCTTGTGTTGTATGCGCTTGGTTTCAAGCTTCTAAGACCTTCCAATTTCAAGCTATGAAGGAAAAGTGAAGACGCGTTTACTTTTCATATTTCATGACAGTTGGCTGAGACGGCCAAAACATGCACTCGTGGAAACTTTTTTCAAAATCCACTTTGGGCTTGTAAGATGTTGTAAAGTGACTTTCTGTCACAATGCAGTACATGCACCTCAACACCCAACTTCATGAACACCACATCAGAGTGAATGATGCGACTGAACCGCGTGCGCTGGAGCCACCAGTGAGCGGCCAGTAGCTCATTGAGGCCCCTTGTGTTGTATGCGCTTGGTTTCAAGCTTCTAAGACCTTCCAATTTCAAGCTATGAAGGAAAAGTGAAGACGCGTTTACTTTTCATATTTCATGACAGTTGGCTGAGACGGCCAAAACATGCACTCGTGGAAACTTTTTTCAAAATCCACTTTGGGCTTGTAAGATGTTGTAAAGTGACTTTCTGTCACAATGCAGTACATGCACCTCAACACCCAACTTCATGAACACCACATCAGAGTGAATGATGCGACTGAACCGCGTGCGCTGGAGCCACCAGTGAGCGGCCAGTAGCTCATTGAGGCCCCTTGTGTTGTATGCGCTTGGTTTCAAGCTTCTAAGACCTTCCAATTTCAAGCTATGAAGGAAAAGTGAAGACGCGTTTACTTTTCATATTTCATGACAGTTGGCTGAGACGGCCAAAACATGCACTCGTGGAAACTTTTTTCAAAATCCACTTTGGGCTTGTAAGATGTTGTAAAGTGACTTTCTGTCACAATGCAGTACATGCACCTCAACACCCAACTTCATGAACACCACATCAGAGTGAATGATGCGACTGAACCGCGTGCGCTGGAGCCACCAGTGAGCGGCCAGTAGCTCATTGAGGCCCCTTGTGTTGTATGCGCTTGGTTTCAAGCTTCTAAGACCTTCCAATTTCAAGCTATGAAGGAAAAGTGAAGACGCGTTTACTTTTCATATTTCATGACAGTTGGCTGAGACGGCCAAAACATGCACTCGTGGAAACTTTTTTCAAAATCCACTTTGGGCTTGTAAGATGTTGTAAAGTGACTTTCTGTCACAATGCAGTACATGCACCTCAACACCCAACTTCATGAACACCACATCAGAGTGAATGATGCGACTGAACCGCGTGCGCTGGAGCCACCAGTGAGCGGCCAGTAGCTCATTGAGGCCCCTTGTGTTGTATGCGCTTGGTTTCAAGCTTCTAAGACCTTCCAATTTCAAGCTATGAAGGAAAAGTGAAGACGCGTTTACTTTTCATATTTCATGACAGTTGGCTGAGACGGCCAAAACATGCACTCGTGGAAACTTTTTTCAAAATCCACTTTGGGCTTGTAAGATGTTGTAAAGTGACTTTCTGTCACAATGCAGTACATGCACCTCAACACCCAACTTCATGAACACCACATCAGAGTGAATGATGCGACTGAACCGCGTGCGCTGGAGCCACCAGTGAGCGGCCAGTAGCTCATTGAGGCCCCTTGTGTTGTATGCGCTTGGTTTCAAGCTTCTAAGACCTTCCAATTTCAAGCTATGAAGGAAAAGTGAAGACGCGTTTACTTTTCATATTTCATGACAGTTGGCTGAGACGGCCAAAACATGCACTCGTGGAAACTTTTTTCAAAATCCACTTTGGGCTTGTAAGATGTTGTAAAGTGACTTTCTGTCACAATGCAGTACATGCACCTCAACACCCAACTTCATGAACACCACATCAGAGTGAATGATGCGACTGAACCGCGTGCGCTGGAGCCACCAGTGAGCGGCCAGTAGCTCATTGAGGCCCCTTGTGTTGTATGCGCTTGGTTTCAAGCTTCTAAGACCTTCCAATTTCAAGCTATGAAGGAAAAGTGAAGACGCGTTTACTTTTCATATTTCATGACAGTTGGCTGAGACGGCCAAAACATGCACTCGTGGAAACTTTTTTCAAAATCCACTTTGGGCTTGTAAGATGTTGTAAAGTGACTTTCTGTCACAATGCAGTACATGCACCTCAACACCCAACTTCATGAACACCACATCAGAGTGAATGATGCGACTGAACCGCGTGCGCTGGAGCCACCAGTGAGCGGCCAGTAGCTCATTGAGGCCCCTTGTGTTGTATGCGCTTGGTTTCAAGCTTCTAAGACCTTCCAATTTCAAGCTATGAAGGAAAAGTGAAGACGCGTTTACTTTTCATATTTCATGACAGTTGGCTGAGACGGCCAAAACATGCACTCGTGGAAACTTTTTTCAAAATCCACTTTGGGCTTGTAAGATGTTGTAAAGTGACTTTCTGTCACAATGCAGTACATGCACCTCAACACCCAACTTCATGAACACCACATCAGAGTGAATGATGCGACTGAACCGCGTGCGCTGGAGCCACCAGTGAGCGGCCAGTAGCTCATTGAGGCCCCTTGTGTTGTATGCGCTTGGTTTCAAGCTTCTAAGACCTTCCAATTTCAAGCTATGAAGGAAAAGTGAAGACGCGTTTACTTTTCATATTTCATGACAGTTGGCTGAGACGGCCAAAACATGCACTCGTGGAAACTTTTTTCAAAATCCACTTTGGGCTTGTAAGATGTTGTAAAGTGACTTTCTGTCACAATGCAGTACATGCACCTCAACACCCAACTTCATGAACACCACATCAGAGTGAATGATGCGACTGAACCGCGTGCGCTGGAGCCACCAGTGAGCGGCCAGTAGCTCATTGAGGCCCCTTGTGTTGTATGCGCTTGGTTTCAAGCTTCTAAGACCTTCCAATTTCAAGCTATGAAGGAAAAGTGAAGACGCGTTTACTTTTCATATTTCATGACAGTTGGCTGAGACGGCCAAAACATGCACTCGTGGAAACTTTTTTCAAAATCCACTTTGGGCTTGTAAGATGTTGTAAAGTGACTTTCTGTCACAATGCAGTACATGCACCTCAACACCCAACTTCATGAACACCACATCAGAGTGAATGATGCGACTGAACCGCGTGCGCTGGAGCCACCAGTGAGCGGCCAGTAGCTCATTGAGGCCCCTTGTGTTGTATGCGCTTGGTTTCAAGCTTCTAAGACCTTCCAATTTCAAGCTATGAAGGAAAAGTGAAGACGCGTTTACTTTTCATATTTCATGACAGTTGGCTGAGACGGCCAAAACATGCACTCGTGGAAACTTTTTTCAAAATCCACTTTGGGCTTGTAAGATGTTGTAAAGTGACTTTCTGTCACAATGCAGTACATGCACCTCAACACCCAACTTCATGAACACCACATCAGAGTGAATGATGCGACTGAACCGCGTGCGCTGGAGCCACCAGTGAGCGGCCAGTAGCTCATTGAGGCCCCTTGTGTTGTATGCGCTTGGTTTCAAGCTTCTAAGACCTTCCAATTTCAAGCTATGAAGGAAAAGTGAAGACGCGTTTACTTTTCATATTTCATGACAGTTGGCTGAGACGGCCAAAACATGCACTCGTGGAAACTTTTTTCAAAATCCACTTTGGGCTTGTAAGATGTTGTAAAGTGACTTTCTGTCACAATGCAGTACATGCACCTCAACACCCAACTTCATGAACACCACATCAGAGTGAATGATGCGACTGAACCGCGTGCGCTGGAGCCACCAGTGAGCGGCCAGTAGCTCATTGAGGCCCCTTGTGTTGTATGCGCTTGGTTTCAAGCTTCTAAGACCTTCCAATTTCAAGCTATGAAGGAAAAGTGAAGACGCGTTTACTTTTCATATTTCATGACAGTTGGCTGAGACGGCCAAAACATGCACTCGTGGAAACTTTTTTCAAAATCCACTTTGGGCTTGTAAGATGTTGTAAAGTGACTTTCTGTCACAATGCAGTACATGCACCTCAACACCCAACTTCATGAACACCACATCAGAGTGAATGATGCGACTGAACCGCGTGCGCTGGAGCCACCAGTGAGCGGCCAGTAGCTCATTGAGGCCCCTTGTGTTGTATGCGCTTGGTTTCAAGCTTCTAAGACCTTCCAATTTCAAGCTATGAAGGAAAAGTGAAGACGCGTTTACTTTTCATATTTCATGACAGTTGGCTGAGACGGCCAAAACATGCACTCGTGGAAACTTTTTTCAAAATCCACTTTGGGCTTGTAAGATGTTGTAAAGTGACTTTCTGTCACAATGCAGTACATGCACCTCAACACCCAACTTCATGAACACCACATCAGAGTGAATGATGCGACTGAACCGCGTGCGCTGGAGCCACCAGTGAGCGGCCAGTAGCTCATTGAGGCCCCTTGTGTTGTATGCGCTTGGTTTCAAGCTTCTAAGACCTTCCAATTTCAAGCTATGAAGGAAAAGTGAAGACGCGTTTACTTTTCATATTTCATGACAGTTGGCTGAGACGGCCAAAACATGCACTCGTGGAAACTTTTTTCAAAATCCACTTTGGGCTTGTAAGATGTTGTAAAGTGACTTTCTGTCACAATGCAGTACATGCACCTCAACACCCAACTTCATGAACACCACATCAGAGTGAATGATGCGACTGAACCGCGTGCGCTGGAGCCACCAGTGAGCGGCCAGTAGCTCATTGAGGCCCCTTGTGTTGTATGCGCTTGGTTTCAAGCTTCTAAGACCTTCCAATTTCAAGCTATGAAGGAAAAGTGAAGACGCGTTTACTTTTCATATTTCATGACAGTTGGCTGAGACGGCCAAAACATGCACTCGTGGAAACTTTTTTCAAAATCCACTTTGGGCTTGTAAGATGTTGTAAAGTGACTTTCTGTCACAATGCAGTACATGCACCTCAACACCCAACTTCATGAACACCACATCAGAGTGAATGATGCGACTGAACCGCGTGCGCTGGAGCCACCAGTGAGCGGCCAGTAGCTCATTGAGGCCCCTTGTGTTGTATGCGCTTGGTTTCAAGCTTCTAAGACCTTCCAATTTCAAGCTATGAAGGAAAAGTGAAGACGCGTTTACTTTTCATATTTCATGACAGTTGGCTGAGACGGCCAAAACATGCACTCGTGGAAACTTTTTTCAAAATCCACTTTGGGCTTGTAAGATGTTGTAAAGTGACTTTCTGTCACAATGCAGTACATGCACCTCAACACCCAACTTCATGAACACCACATCAGAGTGAATGATGCGACTGAACCGCGTGCGCTGGAGCCACCAGTGAGCGGCCAGTAGCTCATTGAGGCCCCTTGTGTTGTATGCGCTTGGTTTCAAGCTTCTAAGACCTTCCAATTTCAAGCTATGAAGGAAAAGTGAAGACGCGTTTACTTTTCATATTTCATGACAGTTGGCTGAGACGGCCAAAACATGCACTCGTGGAAACTTTTTTCAAAATCCACTTTGGGCTTGTAAGATGTTGTAAAGTGACTTTCTGTCACAATGCAGTACATGCACCTCAACACCCAACTTCATGAACACCACATCAGAGTGAATGATGCGACTGAACCGCGTGCGCTGGAGCCACCAGTGAGCGGCCAGTAGCTCATTGAGGCCCCTTGTGTTGTATGCGCTTGGTTTCAAGCTTCTAAGACCTTCCAATTTCAAGCTATGAAGGAAAAGTGAAGACGCGTTTACTTTTCATATTTCATGACAGTTGGCTGAGACGGCCAAAACATGCACTCGTGGAAACTTTTTTCAAAATCCACTTTGGGCTTGTAAGATGTTGTAAAGTGACTTTCTGTCACAATGCAGTACATGCACCTCAACACCCAACTTCATGAACACCACATCAGAGTGAATGATGCGACTGAACCGCGTGCGCTGGAGCCACCAGTGAGCGGCCAGTAGCTCATTGAGGCCCCTTGTGTTGTATGCGCTTGGTTTCAAGCTTCTAAGACCTTCCAATTTCAAGCTATGAAGGAAAAGTGAAGACGCGTTTACTTTTCATATTTCATGACAGTTGGCTGAGACGGCCAAAACATGCACTCGTGGAAACTTTTTTCAAAATCCACTTTGGGCTTGTAAGATGTTGTAAAGTGACTTTCTGTCACAATGCAGTACATGCACCTCAACACCCAACTTCATGAACACCACATCAGAGTGAATGATGCGACTGAACCGCGTGCGCTGGAGCCACCAGTGAGCGGCCAGTAGCTCATTGAGGCCCCTTGTGTTGTATGCGCTTGGTTTCAAGCTTCTAAGACCTTCCAATTTCAAGCTATGAAGGAAAAGTGAAGACGCGTTTACTTTTCGTATTTCATGACAGTTGGCTGAGACGGCCAAAACATGCACTCGTGGAAACTTTTTTCAAAATCCACTTTGGGCTTGTAAGATGTTGTAAAGTGACTTTCTGTCACAATGCAGTACATGCACCTCAACACCCAACTTCATGAACACCACATCAGAGTGAATGATGCGACTGAACCGCGTGCGCTGGAGCCACCAGTGAGCGGCCAGTAGCTCATTGATGCCCCTTGTGTTGTATGCGCTTGGTTTCAAGCTTCTAAGACCTTCCAATTTCAAGCTATGAAGGAAAAGTGAAGACGCGTTTACTTTTCATATTTCATGACAGTTGGCTGAGACGGCCAAAACATGCACTCGTGGAAACTTTTTTCAAAATCCACTTTGGGCTTGTAAGATGTTGTAAAGTGACTTTCTGTCACAATGCAGTACATGCACCTCAACACCCAACTTCATGAACACCACATCAGAGTGAATGATGCGACTGAACCGCGTGCGCTGGAGCCACCAGTGAGCGGCCAGTAGCTCATTGAGGCCCCTTGTGTTGTATGCGCTTGGTTTCAAGCTTCTAAGACCTTCCAATTTCAAGCTATGAAGGAAAAGTGAAGACGCGTTTACTTTTCATATTTCATGACAGTTGGCTGAGAGGGCCAAAACATGCACTCGTGGAAACTTTTTTCAAAATCCACTTTGGGCTTGTAAGATGTTGTAAAGTGACTTTCTGTCACAATGCAGTACATGCACCTCAACACCCAACTTCATGAACACCACATCAGAGTGAATGATGCGACTGAACCGCGTGCGCTGGAGCCACCAGTGAGCGGCCAGTAGCTCATTGAGGCCCCTTGTGTTGTATGCGCTTGGTTTCAAGCTTCTAAGACCTTCCAATTTCAAGCTATGAAGGAAAAGTGAAGACGCGTTTACTTTTCATATTTCATGACAGTTGGCTGAGACGGCCAAAACATGCACTCGTGGAAACTTTTTTCAAAATCCACTTTGGGCTTGTAAGATGTTGTAAAGTGACTTTCTGTCACAATGCAGTACATGCACCTCAACACCCAACTTCATGAACACCACATCAGAGTGAATGATGCGACTGAACCGCGTGCGCTGGAGCCACCAGTGAGCGGCCAGTAGCTCATTGAGGCCCCTTGTGTTGTATGCGCTTGGTTTCAAGCTTCTAAGACCTTCCAATTTCAAGCTATGAAGGAAAAGTGAAGACGCGTTTACTTTTCATATTTCATGACAGTTGGCTGAGACGGCCAAAACATGCACTCGTGGAAACTTTTTTCAAAATCCACTTTGGGCTTGTAAGATGTTGTAAAGTGACTTTCTGTCACAATGCAGTACATGCACCTCAACACCCAACTTCATGAACACCACATCAGAGTGAATGATGCGACTGAACCGCGTGCGCTGGAGCCACCAGTGAGCGGCCAGTAGCTCATTGAGGCCCCTTGTGTTGTATGCGCTTGGTTTCAAGCTTCTAAGACCTTCCAATTTCAAGCTATGAAGGAAAAGTGAAGACGCGTTTACTTTTCATATTTCATGACAGTTGGCTGAGACGGCCAAAACATGCACTCGTGGAAACTTTTTTCAAAATCCACTTTGGGCTTGTAAGATGTTGTAAAGTGACTTTCTGTCACAATGCAGTACATGCACCTCAACACCCAACTTCATGAACACCACATCAGAGTGAATGATGCGACTGAACCGCGTGCGCTGGAGCCACCAGTGAGCGGCCAGTAGCTCATTGAGGCCCCTTGTGTTGTATGCGCTTGGTTTCAAGCTTCTAAGACCTTCCAATTTCAAGCTATGAAGGAAAAGTGAAGACGCGTTTACTTTTCATATTTCATGACAGTTGGCTGAGACGGCCAAAACATGCACTCGTGGAAACTTTTTTCAAAATCCACTTTGGGCTTGTAAGATGTTGTAAAGTGACTTTCTGTCACAATGCAGTACATGCACCTCAACACCCAACTTCATGAACACCACATCAGAGTGAATGATGCGACTGAACCGCGTGCGCTGGAGCCACCAGTGAGCGGCCAGTAGCTCATTGATGCCCCTTGTGTTGTATGCGCTTGGTTTCAAGCTTCTAAGACCTTCCAATTTCAAGCTATGAAGGAAAAGTGAAGACGCGTTTACTTTTCGTATTTCATGACAGTTGGCTGAGACGGCCAAAACATGCACTCGTGGAAACTTTTTTCAAAATCCACTTTGGGCTTGTAAGATGTTGTAAAGTGACTTTCTGTCACAATGCAGTACATGCACCTCAACACCCAACTTCATGAACACCACATCAGAGTGAATGATGCGACTGAACCGCGTGCGCTGGAGCCACCAGTGAGCGGCCAGTAGCTCATTGAGGCCCCTTGTGTTGTATGCGCTTGGTTTCAAGCTTCTAAGACCTTCCAATTTCAAGCTATGAAGGAAAAGTGAAGACGCGTTTACTTTTCATATTTCATGACAGTTGGCTGAGACGGCCAAAACATGCACTCGTGGAAACTTTTTTCAAAATCCACTTTGGGCTTGTAAGATGTTGTAAAGTGACTTTCTGTCACAATGCAGTACATGCACCTCAACACCCAACTTCATGAACACCACATCAGAGTGAATGATGCGACTGAACCGCGTGCGCTGGAGCCACCAGTGAGCGGCCAGTAGCTCATTGAGGCCCCTTGTGTTGTATGCGCTTGGTTTCAAGCTTCTAAGACCTTCCAATTTCAAGCTATGAAGGAAAAGTGAAGACGCGTTTACTTTTCATATTTCATGACAGTTGGCTGAGACGGCCAAAACATGCACTCGTGGAAACTTTTTTCAAAATCCACTTTGGGCTTGTAAGATGTTGTAAAGTGACTTTCTGTCACAATGCAGTACATGCACCTCAACACCCAACTTCATGAACACCACATCAGAGTGAATGATGCGACTGAACCGCGTGCGCTGGAGCCACCAGTGAGCGGCCAGTAGCTCATTGAGGCCCCTTGTGTTGTATGCGCTTGGTTTCAAGCTTCTAAGACCTTCCAATTTCAAGCTATGAAGGAAAAGTGAAGACGCGTTTACTTTTCATATTTCATGACAGTTGGCTGAGACGGCCAAAACATGCACTCGTGGAAACTTTTTTCAAAATCCACTTTGGGCTTGTAAGATGTTGTAAAGTGACTTTCTGTCACAATGCAGTACATGCACCTCAACACCCAACTTCATGAACACCACATCAGAGTGAATGATGCGACTGAACCGCGTGCGCTGGAGCCACCAGTGAGCGGCCAGTAGCTCATTGATGCCCCTTGTGTTGTATGCGCTTGGTTTCAAGCTTCTAAGACCTTCCAATTTCAAGCTATGAAGGAAAAGTGAAGACGCGTTTACTTTTCATATTTCATGACAGTTGGCTGAGACGGCCAAAACATGCACTCGTGGAAACTTTTTTCAAAATCCACTTTGGGCTTGTAAGATGTTGTAAAGTGACTTTCTGTCACAATGCAGTACATGCACCTCAACACCCAACTTCATGAACACCACATCAGAGTGAATGATGCGACTGAACCGCGTGCGCTGGAGCCACCAGTGAGCGGCCAGTAGCTCATTGAGGCCCCTTGTGTTGTATGCGCTTGGTTTCAAGCTTCTAAGACCTTCCAATTTCAAGCTATGAAGGAAAAGTGAAGACGCGTTTACTTTTCATATTTCATGACAGTTGGCTGAGACGGCCAAAACATGCACTCGTGGAAACTTTTTTCAAAATCCACTTTGGGCTTGTAAGATGTTGTAAAGTGACTTTCTGTCACAATGCAGTACATGCACCTCAACACCCAACTTCATGAACACCACATCAGAGTGAATGATGCGACTGAACCGCGTGCGCTGGAGCCACCAGTGAGCGGCCAGTAGCTCATTGAGGCCCCTTGTGTTGTATGCGCTTGGTTTCAAGCTTCTAAGACCTTCCAATTTCAAGCTATGAAGGAAAAGTGAAGACGCGTTTACTTTTCATATTTCATGACAGTTGGCTGAGACGGCCAAAACATGCACTCGTGGAAACTTTTTTCAAAATCCACTTTGGGCTTGTAAGATGTTGTAAAGTGACTTTCTGTCACAATGCAGTACATGCACCTCAACACCCAACTTCATGAACACCACATCAGAGTGAATGATGCGACTGAACCGCGTGCGCTGGAGCCACCAGTGAGCGGCCAGTAGCTCATTGATGCCCCTTGTGTTGTATGCGCTTGGTTTCAAGCTTCTAAGACCTTCCAATTTCAAGCTATGAAGGAAAAGTGAAGACGCGTTTACTTTTCATATTTCATGACAGTTGGCTGAGACGGCCAAAACATGCACTCGTGGAAACTTTTTTCAAAATCCACTTTGGGCTTGTAAGATGTTGTAAAGTGACTTTCTGTCACAATGCAGTACATGCACCTCAACACCCAACTTCATGAACACCACATCAGAGTGAATGATGCGACTGAACCGCGTGCGCTGGAGCCACCAGTGAGCGGCCAGTAGCTCATTGAGGCCCCTTGTGTTGTATGCGCTTGGTTTCAAGCTTCTAAGACCTTCCAATTTCAAGCTATGAAGGAAAAGTGAAGACGCGTTTACTTTTCATATTTCATGACAGTTGGCTGAGACGGCCAAAACATGCACTCGTGGAAACTTTTTTCAAAATCCACTTTGGGCTTGTAAGATGTTGTAAAGTGACTTTCTGTCACAATGCAGTACATGCACCTCAACACCCAACTTCATGAACACCACATCAGAGTGAATGATGCGACTGAACCGCGTGCGCTGGAGCCACCAGTGAGCGGCCAGTAGCTCATTGAGGCCCCTTGTGTTGTATGCGCTTGGTTTCAAGCTTCTAAGACCTTCCAATTTCAAGCTATGAAGGAAAAGTGAAGACGCGTTTACTTTTCATATTTCATGACAGTTGGCTGAGACGGCCAAAACATGCACTCGTGGAAACTTTTTTCAAAATCCACTTTGGGCTTGTAAGATGTTGTAAAGTGACTTTCTGTCACAATGCAGTACATGCACCTCAACACCCAACTTCATGAACACCACATCAGAGTGAATGATGCGACTGAACCGCGTGCGCTGGAGCCACCAGTGAGCGGCCAGTAGCTCATTGAGGCCCCTTGTGTTGTATGCGCTTGGTTTCAAGCTTCTAAGACCTTCCAATTTCAAGCTATGAAGGAAAAGTGAAGACGCGTTTACTTTTCATATTTCATGACAGTTGGCTGAGACGGCCAAAACATGCACTCGTGGAAACTTTTTTCAAAATCCACTTTGGGCTTGTAAGATGTTGTAAAGTGACTTTCTGTCACAATGCAGTACATGCACCTCAACACCCAACTTCATGAACACCACATCAGAGTGAATGATGCGACTGAACCGCGTGCGCTGGAGCCACCAGTGAGCGGCCAGTAGCTCATTGAGGCCCCTTGTGTTGTATGCGCTTGGTTTCAAGCTTCTAAGACCTTCCAATTTCAAGCTATGAAGGAAAAGTGAAGACGCGTTTACTTTTCGTATTTCATGACAGTTGGCTGAGACGGCCAAAACATGCACTCGTGGAAACTTTTTTCAAAATCCACTTTGGGCTTGTAAGATGTTGTAAAGTGACTTTCTGTCACAATGCAGTACATGCACCTCAACACCCAACTTCATGAACACCACATCAGAGTGAATGATGCGACTGAACCGCGTGCGCTGGAGCCACCAGTGAGCGGCCAGTAGCTCATTGATGCCCCTTGTGTTGTATGCGCTTGGTTTCAAGCTTCTAAGACCTTCCAATTTCAAGCTATGAAGGAAAAGTGAAGACGCGTTTACTTTTCATATTTCATGACAGTTGGCTGAGACGGCCAAAACATGCACTCGTGGAAACTTTTTTCAAAATCCACTTTGGGCTTGTAAGATGTTGTAAAGTGACTTTCTGTCACAATGCAGTACATGCACCTCAACACCCAACTTCATGAACACCACATCAGAGTGAATGATGCGACTGAACCGCGTGCGCTGGAGCCACCAGTGAGCGGCCAGTAGCTCATTGAGGCCCCTTGTGTTGTATGCGCTTGGTTTCAAGCTTCTAAGACCTTCCAATTTCAAGCTATGAAGGAAAAGTGAAGACGCGTTTACTTTTCATATTTCATGACAGTTGGCTGAGACGGCCAAAACATGCACTCGTGGAAACTTTTTTCAAAATCCACTTTGGGCTTGTAAGATGTTGTAAAGTGACTTTCTGTCACAATGCAGTACATGCACCTCAACACCCAACTTCATGAACACCACATCAGAGTGAATGATGCGACTGAACCGCGTGCGCTGGAGCCACCAGTGAGCGGCCAGTAGCTCATTGAGGCCCCTTGTGTTGTATGCGCTTGGTTTCAAGCTTCTAAGACCTTCCAATTTCAAGCTATGAAGGAAAAGTGAAGACGCGTTTACTTTTCATATTTCATGACAGTTGGCTGAGACGGCCAAAACATGCACTCGTGGAAACTTTTTTCAAAATCCACTTTGGGCTTGTAAGATGTTGTAAAGTGACTTTCTGTCACAATGCAGTACATGCACCTCAACACCCAACTTCATGAACACCACATCAGAGTGAATGATGCGACTGAACCGCGTGCGCTGGAGCCACCAGTGAGCGGCCAGTAGCTCATTGAGGCCCCTTGTGTTGTATGCGCTTGGTTTCAAGCTTCTAAGACCTTCCAATTTCAAGCTATGAAGGAAAAGTGAAGACGCGTTTACTTTTC
The DNA here is from genome assembly GCF_963854185.1 of Sardina pilchardus. NCBI lineage: Eukaryota > Metazoa > Chordata > Actinopteri > Clupeiformes > Clupeidae > Sardina > Sardina pilchardus. The sequence goes on along the minus strand of NW_026910824.1, from coordinate 208,078 downwards.
ATATTTCATGACAGTTGGCTGAGACGGCCAAAACATGCACTCGTGGAAACTTTTTTCAAAATCCACTTTGGGCTTGTAAGATGTTGTAAAGTGACTTTCTGTCACAATGCAGTACATGCACCTCAACACCCAACTTCATGAACACCACATCAGAGTGAATGATGCGACTGAACCGCGTGCGCTGGAGCCACCAGTGAGCGGCCAGTAGCTCATTGAGGCCCCTTGTGTTGTATGCGCTTGGTTTCAAGCTTCTAAGACCTTCCAATTTCAAGCTATGAAGGAAAAGTGAAGACGCGTTTACTTTTCATATTTCATGACAGTTGGCTGAGACGGCCAAAACATGCACTCGTGGAAACTTTTTTCAAAATCCACTTTGGGCTTGTAAGATGTTGTAAAGTGACTTTCTGTCACAATGCAGTACATGCACCTCAACACCCAACTTCATGAACACCACATCAGAGTGAATGATGCGACTGAACCGCGTGCGCTGGAGCCACCAGTGAGCGGCCAGTAGCTCATTGAGGCCCCTTGTGTTGTATGCGCTTGGTTTCAAGCTTCTAAGACCTTCCAATTTCAAGCAATGAAGGAAAAGTGAAGACGCGTTTACTTTTCATATTTCATGACAGTTGGTTGAGACGGCCAAAACATGCACTCGTGGAAACTTTTTTCAAAATCCACTTTGGGCTTGTAAGATGTTGTAAAGTGACTTTCTGTCACAATGCAGTACATGCACCTCAACACCCAACTTCATGAACACCACATCAGAGTGAATGATGCGACTGAACCGCGTGCGCTGGAGCCACCAGTGAGCGGCCAGTAGCTCATTGAGGCCCCTTGTGTTGTATGCGCTTGGTTTCAAGCTTCTAAGACCTTCCAATTTCAAGCTATGAAGGAAAAGTGAAGACGCGTTTACTTTTCATATTTCATGACAGTTGGCTGAGACGGCCAAAACATGCACTCGTGGAAACTTTTTTCAAAATCCACTTTGGGCTTGTAAGATGTTGTAAAGTGACTTTCTGTCACAATGCAGTACATGCACCTCAACACCCAACTTCATGAACACCACATCAGAGTGAATGATGCGACTGAACCGCGTGCGCTGGAGCCACCAGTGAGCGGCCAGTAGCTCATTGATGCCCCTTGTGTTGTATGCGCTTGGTTTCAAGCTTCTAAGACCTTCCAATTTCAAGCTATGAAGGAAAAGTGAAGACGCGTTTACTTTTCATATTTCATGACAGTTGGCTGAGACGGCCAAAACATGCACTCGTGGAAACTTTTTTCAAAATCCACTTTGGGCTTGTAAGATGTTGTAAAGTGACTTTCTGTCACAATGCAGTACATGCACCTCAACACCCAACTTCATGAACACCACATCAGAGTGAATGATGCGACTGAACCGCGTGCGCTGGAGCCACCAGTGAGCGGCCAGTAGCTCATTGAGGCCCCTTGTGTTGTATGCGCTTGGTTTCAAGCTTCTAAGACCTTCCAATTTCAAGCTATGAAGGAAAAGTGAAGACGCGTTTACTTTTCATATTTCATGACAGTTGGCTGAGACGGCCAAAACATGCACTCGTGGAAACTTTTTTCAAAATCCACTTTGGGCTTGTAAGATGTTGTAAAGTGACTTTCTGTCACAATGCAGTACATGCACCTCAACACCCAACTTCATGAACACCACATCAGAGTGAATGATGCGACTGAACCGCGTGCGCTGGAGCCACCAGTGAGCGGCCAGTAGCTCATTGAGGCCCCTTGTGTTGTATGCGCTTGGTTTCAAGCTTCTAAGACCTTCCAATTTCAAGCTATGAAGGAAAAGTGAAGACGCGTTTACTTTTCATATTTCATGACAGTTGGCTGAGACGGCCAAAACATGCACTCGTGGAAACTTTTTTCAAAATCCACTTTGGGCTTGTAAGATGTTGTAAAGTGACTTTCTGTCACAATGCAGTACATGCACCTCAACACCCAACTTCATGAACACCACATCAGAGTGAATGATGCGACTGAACCGCGTGCGCTGGAGCCACCAGTGAGCGGCCAGTAGCTCATTGAGGCCCCTTGTGTTGTATGCGCTTGGTTTCAAGCTTCTAAGACCTTCCAATTTCAAGCTATGAAGGAAAAGTGAAGACGCGTTTACTTTTCATATTTCATGACAGTTGGCTGAGACGGCCAAAACATGCACTCGTGGAAACTTTTTTCAAAATCCACTTTGGGCTTGTAAGATGTTGTAAAGTGACTTTCTGTCACAATGCAGTACATGCACCTCAACACCCAACTTCATGAACACCACATCAGAGTGAATGATGCGACTGAACCGCGTGCGCTGGAGCCACCAGTGAGCGGCCAGTAGCTCATTGAGGCCCCTTGTGTTGTATGCGCTTGGTTTCAAGCTTCTAAGACCTTCCAATTTCAAGCTATGAAGGAAAAGTGAAGACGCGTTTACTTTTCATATTTCATGACAGTTGGCTGAGACGGCCAAAACATGCACTCGTGGAAACTTTTTTCAAAATCCACTTTGGGCTTGTAAGATGTTGTAAAGTGACTTTCTGTCACAATGCAGTACATGCACCTCAACACCCAACTTCATGAACACCACATCAGAGTGAATGATGCGACTGAACCGCGTGCGCTGGAGCCACCAGTGAGCGGCCAGTAGCTCATTGAGGCCCCTTGTGTTGTATGCGCTTGGTTTCAAGCTTCTAAGACCTTCCAATTTCAAGCTATGAAGGAAAAGTGAAGACGCGTTTACTTTTCATATTTCATGACAGTTGGCTGAGACGGCCAAAACATGCACTCGTGGAAACTTTTTTCAAAATCCACTTTGGGCTTGTAAGATGTTGTAAAGTGACTTTCTGTCACAATGCAGTACATGCACCTCAACACCCAACTTCATGAACACCACATCAGAGTGAATGATGCGACTGAACCGCGTGCGCTGGAGCCACCAGTGAGCGGCCAGTAGCTCATTGAGGCCCCTTGTGTTGTATGCGCTTGGTTTCAAGCTTCTAAGACCTTCCAATTTCAAGCTATGAAGGAAAAGTGAAGACGCGTTTACTTTTCATATTTCATGACAGTTGGCTGAGACGGCCAAAACATGCACTCGTGGAAACTTTTTTCAAAATCCACTTTGGGCTTGTAAGATGTTGTAAAGTGACTTTCTGTCACAATGCAGTACATGCACCTCAACACCCAACTTCATGAACACCACATCAGAGTGAATGATGCGACTGAACCGCGTGCGCTGGAGCCACCAGTGAGCCGCCAGTAGCTCATTGAGGCCCCTTGTGTTGTATGCGCTTGGTTTCAAGCTTCTAAGACCTTCCAATTTCAAGCTATGAAGGAAAAGTGAAGACGCGTTTACTTTTCATATTTCATGACAGTTGGCTGAGACGGCCAAAACATGCACTCGTGGAAACTTTTTTCAAAATCCACTTTGGGCTTGTAAGATGTTGTAAAGTGACTTTCTGTCACAATGCAGTACATGCACCTCAACACCCAACTTCATGAACACCACATCAGAGTGAATGATGCGACTGAACCGCATGAGCTGGAGCCACCAGTGAGCGGCCAGTAGCTCATTGAGGCCCCTTGTGTTGTATGCGCTTGGTTTCAAGCTTCTAAGACCTTCCAATTTCAAGCTATGAAGGAAAAGTGAAGACGCGTTTACTTTTCATATTTCATGACAGTTGGCTGAGGCGGCCAAAACATGCACTCGTGGAAACTTTTTTCAAAATCCACTTTGGGCTTGTAAGATGTTGTTAAGTGACTTTCTGTCACAATGCAGTACATGCACCTCAACACCCAACTTCATGAACACCACATCAGAGTGAATGATGCGACTGAACCGCGTGCGCTGGAGCCACCAGTGAGCGGCTAGTAGCTCATTGATGCCCCTTGTGTTGTATGCGCTTGGTTTCAAGCTTCTAAGACCTTCCAATTTCAAGCTATGAAGGAAAAGTGAAGACGCGTTTACTTTTCATATTTCATGACAGTTGGCTGAGACGGCCAAAACATGCACTCGTGGAAACTTTTTTCAAAATCCACTTTGGGCTTGTAAGATGTTGTAAAGTGACTTTCTGTCACAATGCAGTACATGCACCTCAACACCCAACTTCATGAACACCACATCAGAGTGAATGATGCGACTGAACCACGTGCGCTGGAGCCACCAGTGAGCGGCCAGTAGCTCATTGAGGCCCCTTGTGTTGTATGCGCTTGGTTTCAAGCTTCTAAGACCTTCCAATTTCAAGCTATGAAGGAAAAGTGAAGACGCGTTTACTTTTCATATTTCATGACAGTTGGCTGAGACGGCCAAAACATGCACTCGTGGAAACTTTTTTCAAAATCCACTTTGGGCTTGTAAGATGTTGTAAAGTGACTTTCTGTCACAATGCAGTACATGCACCTCAACACCCAACTTCATGAACACCACATCAGAGTGAATGATGCGACTGAACCGCGTGCGCTGGAGCCACCAGTGAGCGGCCAGTAGCTCATTGAGGCCCCTTGTGTTGTATGCGCTTGGTTTCAAGCTTCTAAGACCTTCCAATTTCAAGCTATGAAGGAAAAGTGAAGACGCGTTTACTTTTCATATTTCATGACAGTTGGCTGAGACGGCCAAAACATGCACTCGTGGAAACTTTTTTCAAAATCCACTTTGGGCTTGTAAGATGTTGTAAAGTGACTTTCTGTCACAATGCAGTACATGCACCTCAACACCCAACTTCATGAACACCACATCAGAGTGAGTTATGCGACTGAACCGCGTGCGCTGGAGCCACCAGTGAGCTGCCAGTAGCTCATTGAGGCCCCTTGTGTTGTATGCGCTTGGTTTCAAGCTTCTAAGACCTTCCAATTTCAAGCTATGAAGGAAAAGTGAAGACGCGTTTACTTTTCATATTTCATGACAGTTGGCTGAGACGGCCAAAACATGCACTCGTGGAAACTTTTTTCAAAATCCACTTTGGGCTTGTAAGATGTTGTAAAGTGACTTTCTGTCACAATGCAGTACATGCACCTCAACACCCAACTTCATGAACACCACATCAAAGTGAATGATGCGACTGAACCGCGTGCGCTGGAGCCACCAGTGAGCCGCCAGTAGCTCATTGAGGCCCCTTGTGTTGTATGCGCTTGGTTTCAAGCTTCTAAGACCTTCCAATTTCAAGCTATGAAGGAAAAGTGAAGACGCGTTTACTTTTCATATTTCATGACAGTTGGCTGAGACGGCCAAAACATGCACTCGTGGAAACTTTTTTCAAAATCCACTTTGGGCTTGTAAGATGTTGTAAAGTGACTTTCTGTCACAATGCAGTACATGCACCTCAACACCCAACTTCATGAACACCACATCAGAGTGAATGATGCGACTGAACCACGTGCGCTGGAGCCACCAGTGAGCGGCCAGTAGCTCATTGAGGCCCCTTGTGTTGTATGCGCTTGGTTTCAAGCTTCTAAGACCTTCCAATTTCAAGCTATGAAGGAAAAGTGAAGACGCGTTTACTTTTCATATTTCATGACAGTTGGCTGAGACGGCCAAAACATGCACTCGTGGAAACTTTTTTCAAAATCCACTTTGGGCTTGTAAGATGTTGTAAAGTGACTTTCTGTCACAATGCAGTACATGCACCTCAACACCCAACTTCATGAACACCACATCAGAGTGAATGATGCGACTGAACCGCGTGCGCTGGAGCCACCAGTGAGCGGCCAGTAGCTCATTGAGGCCCCTTGTGTTGTATGCGCTTGGTTTCAAGCTTCTAAGACCTTCCAATTTCAAGCTATGAAGGAAAAGTGAAGACGCGTTTACTTTTCATATTTCATGACAGTTGGCTGAGACGGCCAAAACATGCACTCGTGGAAACTTTTTTCAAAATCCACTTTGGGCTTGTAAGATGTTGTAAAGTGACTTTCTGTCACAATGCAGTACATGCACCTCAACACCCAACTTCATGAACACCACATCAGAGTGAGTTATGCGACTGAACCGCGTGCGCTGGAGCCACCAGTGAGCCGCCAGTAGCTCATTGAGGCCCCTTGTGTTGTATGCGCTTGGTTTCAAGCTTCTAAGACCTTCCAATTTCAAGCTATGAAGGAAAAGTGAAGACGCGTTTACTTTTCATATTTCATGACAGTTGGCTGAGACGGCCAAAACATGCACTCGTGGAAACTTTTTTCAAAATCCACTTTGGGCTTGTAAGATGTTGTAAAGTGACTTTCTGTCACAATGCAGTACATGCACCTCAACACCCAACTTCATGAACACCACATCAGAGTGAGTTATGCGACTGAACCGCGTGCGCTGGAGCCACCAGTGAGCCGCCAGTAGCTCATTGAGGCCCCTTGTGTTGTATGCGCTTGGTTTCAAGCTTCTAAGACCTTCCAATTTCAAGCTATGAAGGAAAAGTGAAGACGCGTTTACTTTTCATATTTCATGACAGTTGGCTGAGACGGCCAAAACATGCGCTCGTGGAAACTTTTTTCAAAATCCACTTTGGGCTTGTAAGATGTTGTAAAGTGACTTTCTGTCACAATGCAGTACATGCACCTCAACACCCAACTTCATGAACAGCACATCAGAGTGAATGATGCGACTGAACCGCGTGCGCTGGAGCCACCAGTGAGCCGCCAGTAGCTCATTGAGGCCCCTTGTGTTGTATGCGCTTGGTTTCAAGCTTCTAAGACCTTCCAATTTCAAGCTATGAAGGAAAAGTGAAGACGCGTTTACTTTTCATATTTCATGACAGTTGGCTGAGACGGCCAAAACATGCACTCGTGGAAACTTTTTTCAAAATCCACTTTGGGCTTGTAAGATGTTGTAAAGTGACTTTCTGTCACAATGCAGTACATGCACCTCAACACCCAACTTCATGAACACCACATCAGAGTGAATGATGCGACTGAACCGCGTGCGCTGGAGCCACCAGTGAGCCGCCAGTAGCTCATTGAGGCCCCTTGTGTTGTATGCGCTTGGTTTCAAGCTTCTAAGACCTTCCAATTTCAAGCTATGAAGGAAAAGTGAAGACGCGTTTACTTTTCATATTTCATGACAGTTGGCTGAGACGGCCAAAACATGCACTCGTGGAAACTTTTTTCAAAATCCACTTTGGGCTTGTAAGATGTTGTAAAGTGACTTTCTGTCACAATGCAGTACATGCACCTCAACACCCAACTTCATGAACACCACATCAGAGTGAATGATGCGACTGAACCGCATGCGCTGGAGCCACCAGTGAGCGGCCAGTAGCTCATTGAGGCCCCTTGTGTTGTATGCGCTTGGTTTCAAGCTTCTAAGACCTTCCAATTTCAAGCTATGAAGGAAAAGTGAAGACGCGTTTACTTTTCATATTTCATGACAGTTGGCTGAGACGGCCAAAACATGCACTCGTGGAAACTTTTTTCAAAATCCACTTTGGGCTTGTAAGATGTTGTAAAGTGACTTTCTGTCACAATGCAGTACATGCACCTCAACACCCAACTTCATGAACACCACATCAGAGTGAATGATGCGACTGAACCGCATGCGCTGGAGCCACCAGTGAGCGGCCAGTAGCTCATTGAGGCCCCTTGTGTTGTATGCGCTTGGTTTCAAGCTTCTAAGACCTTCCAATTTCAAGCTATGAAGGAAAAGTGAAGACGCGTTTACTTTTCATATTTCATGACAGTTGGCTGAGGCGGCCAAAACATGCACTCGTGGAAACTTTTTTCAAAATCCACTTTGGGCTTGTAAGATGTTGTTAAGTGACTTTCTGTCACAATGCAGTACATGCACCTCAACACCCAACTTCATGAACACCACATCAGAGTGAATGATGCGACTGAACCGCGTGCGCTGGAGCCACCAGTGAGCGGCTAGTAGCTCATTGATGCCCCTTGTGTTGTATGCGCTTGGTTTCAAGCTTCTAAGACCTTCCAATTTCAAGCTATGAAGGAAAAGTGAAGACGCGTTTACTTTTCATATTTCATGACAGTTGGCTGAGACGGCCAAAACATGCACTCGTGGAAACTTTTTTCAAAATCCACTTTGGGCTTGTAAGATGTTGTAAAGTGACTTTCTGTCACAATGCAGTACATGCACCTCAACACCCAACTTCATGAACACCACATCAGAGTGAATGATGCGACTGAACCACGTGCGCTGGAGCCACCAGTGAGCGGCCAGTAGCTCATTGAGGCCCCTTGTGTTGTATGCGCTTGGTTTCAAGCTTCTAAGACCTTCCAATTTCAAGCTATGAAGGAAAAGTGAAGACGCGTTTACTTTTCATATTTCATGACAGTTGGCTGAGACGGCCAAAACATGCACTCGTGGAAACTTTTTTCAAAATCCACTTTGGGCTTGTAAGATGTTGTAAAGTGACTTTCTGTCACAATGCAGTACATGCACCTCAACACCCAACTTCATGAACACCACATCAAAGTGAATGATGCGACTGAACCGCGTGCGCTGGAGCCACCAGTGAGCCGCCAGTAGCTCATTGAGGCCCCTTGTGTTGTATGCGCTTGGTTTCAAGCTTCTAAGACCTTCCAATTTCAAGCTATGAAGGAAAAGTGAAGACGCGTTTACTTTTCATATTTCATGACAGTTGGCTGAGACGGCCAAAACATGCGCTCGTGGAAACTTTTTTCAAAATCCACTTTGGGCTTGTAAGATGTTGTAAAGTGACTTTCTGTCACAATGCAGTACATGCACCTCAACACCCAACTTCATGAACAGCACATCAGAGTGAATGATGCGACTGAACCGCGTGCGCTGGAGCCACCAGTGAGCCGCCAGTAGCTCATTGAGGCCCCTTGTGTTGTATGCGCTTGGTTTCAAGCTTCTAAGACCTTCCAATTTCAAGCTATGAAGGAAAAGTGAAGACGCGTTTACTTTTCATATTTCATGACAGTTGGCTGAGACGGCCAAAACATGCACTCGTGGAAACTTTTTTCAAAATCCACTTTGGGCTTGTAAGATGTTGTAAAGTGACTTTCTGTCACAATGCAGTACATGCACCTCAACACCCAACTTCATGAACACCACATCAGAGTGAATGATGCGACTGAACCGCGTGCGCTGGAGCCACCAGTGAGCCGCCAGTAGCTCATTGAGGCCCCTTGTGTTGTATGCGCTTGGTTTCAAGCTTCTAAGACCTTCCAATTTCAAGCTATGAAGGAAAAGTGAAGACGCGTTTACTTTTCATATTTCATGACAGTTGGCTGAGACGGCCAAAACATGCACTCGTGGAAACTTTTTTCAAAATCCACTTTGGGCTTGTAAGATGTTGTAAAGTGACTTTCTGTCACAATGCAGTACATGCACCTCAACACCCAACTTCATGAACACCACATCAGAGTGAATGATGCGACTGAACCGCATGCGCTGGAGCCACCAGTGAGCGGCCAGTAGCTCATTGAGGCCCCTTGTGTTGTATGCGCTTGGTTTCAAGCTTCTAAGACCTTCCAATTTCAAGCTATGAAGGAAAAGTGAAGACGCGTTTACTTTTCATATTTCATGACAGTTGGCTGAGGCGGCCAAAACATGCACTCGTGGAAACTTTTTTCAAAATCCACTTTGGGCTTGTAAGATGTTGTTAAGTGACTTTCTGTCACAATGCAGTACATGCACCTCAACACCCAACTTCATGAACACCACATCAGAGTGAATGATGCGACTGAACCGCGTGCGCTGGAGCCACCAGTGAGCGGCTAGTAGCTCATTGATGCCCCTTGTGTTGTATGCGCTTGGTTTCAAGCTTCTAAGACCTTCCAATTTCAAGCTATGAAGGAAAAGTGAAGACGCGTTTACTTTTCATATTTCATGACAGTTGGCTGAGACGGCCAAAACATGCACTCGTGGAAACTTTTTTCAAAATCCACTTTGGGCTTGTAAGATGTTGTAAAGTGACTTTCTGTCACAATGCAGTACATGCACCTCAACACCCAACTTCATGAACACCACATCAGAGTGAATGATGCGACTGAACCACGTGCGCTGGAGCCACCAGTGAGCGGCCAGTAGCTCATTGAGGCCCCTTGTGTTGTATGCGCTTGGTTTCAAGCTTCTAAGACCTTCCAATTTCAAGCTATGAAGGAAAAGTGAAGACGCGTTTACTTTTCATATTTCATGACAGTTGGCTGAGACGGCCAAAACATGCACTCGTGGAAACTTTTTTCAAAATCCACTTTGGGCTTGTAAGATGTTGTAAAGTGACTTTCTGTCACAATGCAGTACATGCACCTCAACACCCAACTTCATGAACACCACATCAGAGTGAATGATGCGACTGAACCGCGTGCGCTGGAGCCACCAGTGAGCGGCCAGTAGCTCATTGAGGCCCCTTGTGTTGTATGCGCTTGGTTTCAAGCTTCTAAGACCTTCCAATTTCAAGCTATGAAGGAAAAGTGAAGACGCGTTTACTTTTCATATTTCATGACAGTTGGCTGAGACGGCCAAAACATGCACTCGTGGAAACTTTTTTCAAAATCCACTTTGGGCTTGTAAGATGTTGTAAAGTGACTTTCTGTCACAATGCAGTACATGCACCTCAACACCCAACTTCATGAACACCACATCAGAGTGAGTTATGCGACTGAACCGCGTGCGCTGGAGCCACCAGTGAGCCGCCAGTAGCTCATTGAGGCCCCTTGTGTTGTATGCGCTTGGTTTCAAGCTTCTAAGACCTTCCAATTTCAAGCTATGAAGGAAAAGTGAAGACGCGTTTACTTTTCATATTTCATGACAGTTGGCTGAGACGGCCAAAACATGCACTCGTGGAAACTTTTTTCAAAATCCACTTTGGGCTTGTAAGATGTTGTAAAGTGACTTTCTGTCACAATGCAGTACATGCACCTCAACACCCAACTTCATGAACACCACATCAAAGTGAATGATGCGACTGAACCGCGTGCGCTGGAGCCACCAGTGAGCCGCCAGTAGCTCATTGAGGCCCCTTGTGTTGTATGCGCTTGGTTTCAAGCTTCTAAGACCTTCCAATTTCAAGCTATGAAGGAAAAGTGAAGACGCGTTTACTTTTCATATTTCATGACAGTTGGCTGAGACGGCCAAAACATGCACTCGTGGAAACTTTTTTCAAAATCCACTTTGGGCTTGTAAGATGTTGTAAAGTGACTTTCTGTCACAATGCAGTACATGCACCTCAACACCCAACTTCATGAACACCACATCAAAGTGAATGATGCGACTGAACCGCGTGCGCTGGAGCCACCAGTGAGCCGCCAGTAGCTCATTGAGGCCCCTTGTGTTGTATGCGCTTGGTTTCAAGCTTCTAAGACCTTCCAATTTCAAGCTATGAAGGAAAAGTGAAGACGCGTTTACTTTTCATATTTCATGACAGTTGGCTGAGACGGCCAAAACATGCACTCGTGGAAACTTTTTTCAAAATCCACTTTGGGCTTGTAAGATGTTGTAAAGTGACTTTCTGTCACAATGCAGTACATGCACCTCAACACCCAACTTCATGAACACCACATCAGAGTGAACGATGCGACTGAACCGCGTGCGCTGGAGCCACCAGCGAGCCGCCAGTAGCTCATTGAGGCCCCTTGTGTTGTATGCGCTTGGTTTCAAGCTTCTAAGACCTTCCAATTTCAAGCTATGAAGGAAAAGTGAAGACGCGTTTACTTTTCATATTTCATGACAGTTGGCTGAGACGGCCAAAACATGCACTCGTGGAAACTTTTTTCAAAATCCACTTTGGGCTTGTAAGATGTTGTAAAGTGACTTTCTGTCACAATGCAGTACATGCACCTCAACACCCAACTTCATGAACACCACATCAGAGTGAATGATGCGACTGAACCGCATGCGCTGGAGCCACCAGTGAGCGGCCAGTAGCTCATTGAGGCCCCTTGTGTTGTATGCGCTTGGTTTCAAGCTTCTAAGACCTTCCAATTTCAAGCTATGAAGGAAAAGTGAAGACACGTTTACTTTTCATATTTCATGACAGTTGGCTGAGACGGCCAAAACATGCGCTCGTGGAAACTTTTTTCAAAATCCACTTTGGGCTTGTAAGATGTTGTAAAGTGACTTTCTGTCACAATGCAGTACATGCACCTCAACACCCAACTTCATGAACAGCACATCAGAGTGAATGATGCGACTGAACCGCGTGCGCTGGAGCCACCAGTGAGCCGCCAGTAGCTCATTGAGGCCCCTTGTGTTGTATGCGCTTGGTTTCAAGCTTCTAAGACCTTCCAATTTCAAGCTATGAAGGAAAAGTGAAGATGCGTTTACTTTTCATATTTCATGACAGTTGGCTGAGACGGCCAAAACATGCACTCGTGGAAACTTTTTTCAAAATCCACTTTGGGCTTGTAAGATGTTGTAAAGTGACTTTCTGTCACAATGCAGTACATGCACCTCAACACCCAACTTCATGAACACCACATCAGAGTGAATGATGCGACTGAACCGCGTGCGCTGGAGCCACCAGTGAGCCGCCAGTAGCTCATTGAGGCCCCTTGTGTTGTATGCGCTTGGTTTCAAGCTTCTAAGACCTTCCAATTTCAAGCTATGAAGGAAAAGTGAAGACGCGTTTACTTTTCATATTTCATGACAGTTGGCTGAGGCGGCCAAAACATGCACTCGTGGAAACTTTTTTCAAAATCCACTTTGGGCTTGTAAGATGTTGTTAAGTGACTTTCTGTCACAATGTAGTACATGCACCTCAACACCCAACTTCATGAACACCACATCAGAGTGAATGATGCGACTGAACCACGTGCGCTGGAGCCACCAGTGAGCGGCCAGTAGCTCATTGAGGCCCCTTGTGTTGTATGCGCTTGGTTTCAAGCTTCTAAGACCTTCCAATTTCAAGCTATGAAGGAAAAGTGAAGACGCGTTTACTTTTCATATTTCATGACAGTTGGCTGAGACGGCCAAAACATGCACTCGTGGAAACTTTTTTCAAAATCCACTTTGGGCTTGTAAGATGTTGTAAAGTGACTTTCTGTCACAATGCAGTACATGCACCTCAACACCCAACTTCATGAACACCACATCAGAGTGAATGATGCGACTGAACCGCGTGCGCTGGAGCCACCAGTGAGCGGCCAGTAGCTCATTGAGGCCCCTTGTGTTGTATGCGCTTGGTTTCAAGCTTCTAAGACCTTCCAATTTCAAGCTATGAAGGAAAAGTGAAGACGCGTTTACTTTTCATATTTCATGACAGTTGGCTGAGACGGCCAAAACATGCACTCGTGGAAACTTTTTTCAAAATCCACTTTGGGCTTGTAAGATGTTGTAAAGTGACTTTCTGTCACAATGCAGTACATGCACCTCAACACCCAACTTCATGAACACCACATCAGAGTGAGTTATGCGACTGAACCGCGTGCGCTGGAGCCACCAGTGAGCCGCCAGTAGCTCATTGAGGCCCCTTGTGTTGTATGCGCTTGGTTTCAAGCTTCTAAGACCTTCCAATTTCAAGCTATGAAGGAAAAGTGAAGACGCGTTTACTTTTCATATTTCATGACAGTTGGCTGAGACGGCCAAAACATGCACTCGTGGAAACTTTTTTCAAAATCCACTTTGGGCTTGTAAGATGTTGTAAAGTGACTTTCTGTCACAATGCAGTACATGCACCTCAACACCCAACTTCATGAACACCACATCAAAGTGAATGATGCGACTGAACCGCGTGCGCTGGAGCCACCAGTGAGCCGCCAGTAGCTCATTGAGGCCCCTTGTGTTGTATGCGCTTGGTTTCAAGCTTCTAAGACCTTCCAATTTCAAGCTATGAAGGAAAAGTGAAGACGCGTTTACTTTTCATATTTCATGACAGTTGGCTGAGACGGCCAAAACATGCACTCGTGGAAACTTTTTTCAAAATCCACTTTGGGCTTGTAAGATGTTGTAAAGTGACTTTCTGTCACAATGCAGTACATGCACCTCAACACCCAACTTCATGAACACCACATCAAAGTGAATGATGCGACTGAACCGCGTGCGCTGGAGCCACCAGTGAGCCGCCAGTAGCTCATTGAGGCCCCTTGTGTTGTATGCGCTTGGTTTCAAGCTTCTAAGACCTTCCAATTTCAAGCTATGAAGGAAAAGTGAAGACGCGTTTACTTTTCATATTTCATGACAGTTGGCTGAGACGGCCAAAACATGCACTCGTGGAAACTTTTTTCAAAATCCACTTTGGGCTTGTAAGATGTTGTAAAGTGACTTTCTGTCACAATGCAGTACATGCACCTCAACACCCAACTTCATGAACACCACATCAGAGTGAACGATGCGACTGAACCGCGTGCGCTGGAGCCACCAGCGAGCCGCCAGTAGCTCATTGAGGCCCCTTGTGTTGTATGCGCTTGGTTTCAAGCTTCTAAGACCTTCCAATTTCAAGCTATGAAGGAAAAGTGAAGACGCGTTTACTTTTCATATTTCATGACAGTTGGCTGAGACGGCCAAAACATGCACTCGTGGAAACTTTTTTCAAAATCCACTTTGGGCTTGTAAGATGTTGTAAAGTGACTTTCTGTCACAATGCAGTACATGCACCTCAACACCCAACTTCATGAACACCACATCAGAGTGAATGATGCGACTGAACCGCATGCGCTGGAGCCACCAGTGAGCGGCCAGTAGCTCATTGAGGCCCCTTGTGTTGTATGCGCTTGGTTTCAAGCTTCTAAGACCTTCCAATTTCAAGCTATGAAGGAAAAGTGAAGACACGTTTACTTTTCATATTTCATGACAGTTGGCTGAGACGGCCAAAACATGCGCTCGTGGAAACTTTTTTCAAAATCCACTTTGGGCTTGTAAGATGTTGTAAAGTGACTTTCTGTCACAATGCAGTACATGCACCTCAACACCCAACTTCATGAACAGCACATCAGAGTGAATGATGCGACTGAACCGCGTGCGCTGGAGCCACCAGTGAGCCGCCAGTAGCTCATTGAGGCCCCTTGTGTTGTATGCGCTTGGTTTCAAGCTTCTAAGACCTTCCAATTTCAAGCTATGAAGGAAAAGTGAAGATGCGTTTACTTTTCATATTTCATGACAGTTGGCTGAGACGGCCAAAACATGCACTCGTGGAAACTTTTTTCAAAATCCACTTTGGGCTTGTAAGATGTTGTAAAGTGACTTTCTGTCACAATGCAGTACATGCACCTCAACACCCAACTTCATGAACACCACATCAGAGTGAATGATGCGACTGAACCGCGTGCGCTGGAGCCACCAGTGAGCCGCCAGTAGCTCATTGAGGCCCCTTGTGTTGTATGCGCTTGGTTTCAAGCTTCTAAGACCTTCCAATTTCAAGCTATGAAGGAAAAGTGAAGACGCGTTTACTTTTCATATTTCATGACAGTTGGCTGAGGCGGCCAAAACATGCACTCGTGGAAACTTTTTTCAAAATCCACTTTGGGCTTGTAAGATGTTGTTAAGTGACTTTCTGTCACAATGTAGTACATGCACCTCAACACCCAACTTCATGAACACCACATCAGAGTGAATGATGCGACTGAACCACGTGCGCTGGAGCCACCAGTGAGCGGCCAGTAGCTCATTGAGGCCCCTTGTGTTGTATGCGCTTGGTTTCAAGCTTCTAAGACCTTCCAATTTCAAGCTATGAAGGAAAAGTGAAGACGCGTTTACTTTTCATATTTCATGACAGTTGGCTGAGACGGCCAAAACATGCACTCGTGGAAACTTTTTTCAAAATCCACTTTGGGCTTGTAAGATGTTGTAAAGTGACTTTCTGTCACAATGCAGTACATGCACCTCAACACCCAACTTCATGAACACCACATCAGAGTGAATGATGCGACTGAACCGCGTGCGCTGGAGCCACCAGTGAGCGGCCAGTAGCTCATTGAGGCCCCTTGTGTTGTATGCGCTTGGTTTCAAGCTTCTAAGACCTTCCAATTTCAAGCTATGAAGGAAAAGTGAAGACGCGTTTACTTTTCATATTTCATGACAGTTGGCTGAGACGGCCAAAACATGCACTCGTGGAAACTTTTTTCAAAATCCACTTTGGGCTTGTAAGATGTTGTAAAGTGACTTTCTGTCACAATGCAGTACATGCACCTCAACACCCAACTTCATGAACACCACATCAGAGTGAGTGATGCGACTGAACCGCGTGCGCTGGAGCCACCAGTGAGCCGCCAGTAGCTCATTGAGGCCCCTTGTGTTGTATGCGCTTGGTTTCAAGCTTCTAAGACCTTCCAATTTCAAGCTATGAAGGAAAAGTGAAGACGCGTTTACTTTTCATATTTCATGACAGTTGGCTGAGACGGCCAAAACATGCACTCGTGGAAACTTTTTTCAAAATCCACTTTGGGCTTGTAAGATGTTGTAAAGTGACTTTCTGTCACAATGCAGTACATGCACCTCAACACCCAACTTCATGAACACCACATCAAAGTGAATGATGCGACTGAACCGCGTGCGCTGGAGCCACCAGTGAGCCGCCAGTAGCTCATTGAGGCCCCTTGTGTTGTATGCGCTTGGTTTCAAGCTTCTAAGACCTTCCAATTTCAAGCTATGAAGGAAAAGTGAAGACGCGTTTACTTTTCATATTTCATGACAGTTGGCTGAGACGGCCAAAACATGCACTCGTGGAAACTTTTTTCAAAATCCACTTTGGGCTTGTAAGATGTTGTAAAGTGACTTTCTGTCACAATGCAGTACATGCACCTCAACACCCAACTTCATGAACACCACATCAGAGTGAACGATGCGACTGAACCGCGTGCGCTGGAGCCACCAGCGAGCCGCCAGTAGCTCATTGAGGCCCCTTGTGTTGTATGCGCTTGGTTTCAAGCTTCTAAGACCTTCCAATTTCAAGCTATGAAGGAAAAGTGAAGACGCGTTTACTTTTCATATTTCATGACAGTTGGCTGAGACGGCCAAAACATGCACTCGTGGAAACTTTTTTCAAAATCCACTTTGGGCTTGTAAGATGTTGTAAAGTGACTTTCTGTCACAATGCAGTACATGCACCTCAACACCCAACTTCATGAACACCACATCAGAGTGAATGATGCGACTGAACCGCATGCGCTGGAGCCACCAGTGAGCGGCCAGTAGCTCATTGAGGCCCCTTGTGTTGTATGCGCTTGGTTTCAAGCTTCTAAGACCTTCCAATTTCAAGCTATGAAGGAAAAGTGAAGACACGTTTACTTTTCATATTTCATGACAGTTGGCTGAGACGGCCAAAACATGCGCTCGTGGAAACTTTTTTCAAAATCCACTTTGGGCTTGTAAGATGTTGTAAAGTGACTTTCTGTCACAATGCAGTACATGCACCTCAACACCCAACTTCATGAACAGCACATCAGAGTGAATGATGCGACTGAACCGCGTGCGCTGGAGCCACCAGTGAGCCGCCAGTAGCTCATTGAGGCCCCTTGTGTTGTATGCGCTTGGTTTCAAGCTTCTAAGACCTTCCAATTTCAAGCTATGAAGGAAAAGTGAAGACGCGTTTACTTTTCATATTTCATGACAGTTGGCTGAGACGGCCAAAACATGCACTCGTGGAAACTTTTTTCAAAATCCACTTTGGGCTTGTAAGATGTTGTAAAGTGACTTTCTGTCACAATGCAGTACATGCACCTCAACACCCAACTTCATGAACACCACATCAGAGTGAATGATGCGACTGAACCGCGTGCGCTGGAGCCACCAGTGAGCCGCCAGTAGCTCATTGAGGCCCCTTGTGTTGTATGCGCTTGGTTTCAAGCTTCTAAGACCTTCCAATTTCAAGCTATGAAGGAAAAGTGAAGACGCGTTTACTTTTCATATTTCATGACAGTTGGCTGAGGCGGCCAAAACATGCACTCGTGGAAACTTTTTTCAAAATCCACTTTGGGCTTGTAAGATGTTGTTAAGTGACTTTCTGTCACAATGTAGTACATGCACCTCAACACCCAACTTCATGAACACCACATCAGAGTGAATGATGCGACTGAACCACGTGCGCTGGAGCCACCAGTGAGCGGCCAGTAGCTCATTGAGGCCCCTTGTGTTGTATGCGCTTGGTTTCAAGCTTCTAAGACCTTCCAATTTCAAGCTATGAAGGAAAAGTGAAGACGCGTTTACTTTTCATATTTCATGACAGTTGGCTGAGACGGCCAAAACATGCACTCGTGGAAACTTTTTTCAAAATCCACTTTGGGCTTGTAAGATGTTGTAAAGTGACTTTCTGTCACAATGCAGTACATGCACCTCAACACCCAACTTCATGAACACCACATCAGAGTGAATGATGCGACTGAACCGCGTGCGCTGGAGCCACCAGTGAGCGGCCAGTAGCTCATTGAGGCCCCTTGTGTTGTATGCGCTTGGTTTCAAGCTTCTAAGACCTTCCAATTTCAAGCTATGAAGGAAAAGTGAAGACGCGTTTACTTTTCATATTTCATGACAGTTGGCTGAGACGGCCAAAACATGCACTCGTGGAAACTTTTTTCAAAATCCACTTTGGGCTTGTAAGATGTTGTAAAGTGACTTTCTGTCAGAATGCAGTACATGCACCTCAACACCCAACTTCATGAACACCACATCAGAGTGAGTGATGCGACTGAACCGCGTGCGCTGGAGCCACCAGTGAGCCGCCAGTAGCTCATTGAGGCCCCTTGTGTTGTATGCGCTTGGTTTCAAGCTTCTAAGACCTTCCAATTTCAAGCTATGAAGGAAAAGTGAAGACGCGTTTACTTTTCATATTTCATGACAGTTGGCTGAGACGGCCAAAACATGCACTCGTGGAAACTTTTTTCAAAATCCACTTTGGGCTTGTAAGATGTTGTAAAGTGACTTTCTGTCACAATGCAGTACATGCACCTCAACACCCAACTTCATGAACACCACATCAAAGTGAATGATGCGACTGAACCGCGTGCGCTGGAGCCACCAGTGAGCCGCCAGTAGCTCATTGAGGCCCCTTGTGTTGTATGCGCTTGGTTTCAAGCTTCTAAGACCTTCCAATTTCAAGCTATGAAGGAAAAGTGAAGACACGTTTACTTTTCATATTTCATGACAGTTGGCTGAGACGGCCAAAACATGCGCTCGTGGAAACTTTTTTCAAAATCCACTTTGGGCTTGTAAGATGTTGTAAAGTGACTTTCTGTCACAATGCAGTACATGCACCTCAACACCCAACTTCATGAACAGCACATCAGAGTGAATGATGCGACTGAACCGCGTGCGCTGGAGCCACCAGTGAGCCGCCAGTAGCTCATTGAGGCCCCTTGTGTTGTATGCGCTTGGTTTCAAGCTTCTAAGACCTTCCAATTTCAAGCTATGAAGGAAAAGTGAAGACGCGTTTACTTTTCATATTTCATGACAGTTGGCTGAGACGGCCAAAACATGCACTCGTGGAAACTTTTTTCAAAATCCACTTTGGGTTTGTAAGATGTTGTAAAGTGACTTTCTGTCACAATGCAGTACATGCACCTCAACACCCAACTTCATGAACACCACATCAGAGTGAATGATGCGACTGAACCGCGTGCGCTGGAGCCACCAGTGAGCCGCCAGTAGCTCATTGAGGCCCCTTGTGTTGTATCCGCTTGGTTTCAAGCTTCTAAGACCTTCCAATTTCAAGCTATGAAGGAAAAGTGAAGACGCGTTTACTTTTCATATTTCATGACAGTTGGCTGAGGCGGCCAAAACATGCACTCGTGGAAACTTTTTTCAAAATCCACTTTGGGCTTGTAAGATGTTGTTAAGTGACTTTCTGTCACAATGCAGTACATGCACCTCAACACCCAACTTCATGAACACCACATCAGAGTGAATGATGCGACTGAACCGCGTGCGCTGGAGCCACCAGTGAGCGGCTAGTAGCTCATTGATGCCCCTTGTGTTGTATGCGCTTGGTTTCAAGCTTCTAAGACCTTCCAATTTCAAGCTATGAAGGAAAAGTGAAGACGCGTTTACTTTTCATATTTCATGACAGTTGGCTGAGACGGCCAAAACATGCACTCGTGGAAACTTTTTTCAAAATCCACTTTGGGCTTGTAAGATGTTGTAAAGTGACTTTCTGTCACAATGCAGTACATGCACCTCAACACCCAACTTCATGAACACCACATCAGAGTGAATGATGCGACTGAACCACGTGCGCTGGAGCCACCAGTGAGCGGCCAGTAGCTCATTGAGGCCCCTTGTGTTGTATGCGCTTGGTTTCAAGCTTCTAAGACCTTCCAATTTCAAGCTATGAAGGAAAAGTGAAGACGCGTTTACTTTTCATATTTCATGACAGTTGGCTGAGACGGCCAAAACATGCACTCGTGGAAACTTTTTTCAAAATCCACTTTGGGCTTGTAAGATGTTGTAAAGTGACTTTCTGTCACAATGCAGTACATGCACCTCAACACCCAACTTCATGAACACCACATCAGAGTGAATGATGCGACTGAACCGCGTGCGCTGGAGCCACCAGTGAGCGGCCAGTAGCTCATTGAGGCCCCTTGTGTTGTATGCGCTTGGTTTCAAGCTTCTAAGACCTTCCAATTTCAAGCTATGAAGGAAAAGTGAAGACGCGTTTACTTTTCATATTTCATGACAGTTGGCTGAGACGGCCAAAACATGCACTCGTGGAAACTTTTTTCAAAATCCACTTTGGGCTTGTAAGATGTTGTAAAGTGACTTTCTGTCACAATGCAGTACATGCACCTCAACACCCAACTTCATGAACACCACATCGGAGTGAGTGATGCGACTGAACCGCGTGCGCTGGAGCCACCAGTGAGCCGCCAGTAGCTCATTGAGGCCCCTTGTGTTGTATGCGCTTGGTTTCAAGCTTCTAAGACCTTCCAATTTCAAGCTATGAAGGAAAAGTGAAGACGCGTTTACTTTTCATATTTCATGACAGTTGGCTGAGACGGCCAAAACATGCACTCGTGGAAACTTTTTTCAAAATCCACTTTGGGCTTGTAAGATGTTGTAAAGTGACTTTCTGTCACAATGCAGTACATGCACCTCAACACCCAACTTCATGAACACCACATCAAAGTGAATGATGCGACTGAACCGCGTGCGCTGGAGCCACCAGTGAGCCGCCAGTAGCTCATTGAGGCCCCTTGTGTTGTATGCGCTTGGTTTCAAGCTTCTAAGACCTTCCAATTTCAAGCTATGAAGGAAAAGTGAAGACGCGTTTACTTTTCATATTTCATGACAGTTGGCTGAGACGGCCAAAACATGCACTCGTGGAAACTTTTTTCAAAATCAACTTTGGGCTTGTAAGATGTTGTAAAGTGACTTTCTGTCACAATGCAGTACATGCACCTCAACACCCAACTTCATGAACACCACATCAGAGTGAATGATGCGACTGAACCGCGTGCGCTGGAGCCACCAGTGAGCCGCCAGTAGCTCATTGAGGCCCCTTGTGTTGTATGCGCTTGGTTTCAAGCTTCTAAGACCTTCCAATTTCAAGCTATGAAGGAAAAGTGAAGACGCGTTTACTTTTCATATTTCATGACATTTGGCTGAGACGGCCAAAACATGCACTCGTGGAAACTTTTTTCAAAATCCACTTTGGGCTTGTAAGATGTTGTAAAGTGACTTTCTGTCACAATGCAGTACATGCACCTCAACACCCAACTTCATGAACACCACATCAGAGTGAATGATGCGACTGAACCGCGTGCGCTGGAGCCACCAGTGAGCCGCCAGTAGCTCATTGAGGCCCCTTGTGTTGTATGCGCTTGGTTTCAAGCTTCTAAGACCTTCCAATTTCAAGCTATGAAGGAAAAGTGAAGACACGTTTACTTTTCATATTTCATGACAGTTGGCTGAGACGGCCAAAACATGCGCTCGTGGAAACTTTTTTCAAAATCCACTTTGGGCTTGTAAGATGTTGTAAAGTGACTTTCTGTCACAATGCAGTACATGCACCTCAACACCCAACTTCATGAACAGCACATCAGAGTGAATGATGCGACTGAACCGCGTGCGCTGGAGCCACCAGTGAGCCGCCAGTAGCTCATTGAGGCCCCTTGTGTTGTATGCGCTTGGTTTCAAGCTTCTAAGACCTTCCAATTTCAAGCTATGAAGGAAAAGTGAAGACGCGTTTACTTTTCATATTTCATGACAGTTGGCTGAGACGGCCAAAACATGCACTCGTGGAAACTTTTTTCAAAATCCACTTTGGGCTTGTAAGATGTTGTAAAGTGACTTTCTGTCACAATGCAGTACATGCACCTCAACACCCAACTTCATGAACACCACATCAGAGTGAATGATGCGACTGAACCGCGTGCGCTGGAGCCACCAGTGAGCCGCCAGTAGCTCATTGAGGCCCCTTGTGTTGTATGCGCTTGGTTTCAAGCTTCTAAGACCTTCCAATTTCAAGCTATGAAGGAAAAGTGAAGACGCGTTTACTTTTCATATTTCATGACAGTTGGCTGAGGCGGCCAAAACATGCACTCGTGGAAACTTTTTTCAAAATCCACTTTGGGCTTGTAAGATGTTGTAAAGTGACTTTCTGTCACAATGCAGTACATGCACCTCAACACCCAACTTCATGAACACCACATCAGAGTGAATGATGCGACTGAACCACGTGCGCTGGAGCCACCAGTGAGCGGCCAGTAGCTCATTGAGGCCCCTTGTGTTGTATGCGCTTGGTTTCAAGCTTCTAAGACCTTCCAATTTCAAGCTATGAAGGAAAAGTGAAGACGCGTTTACTTTTCATATTTCATGACAGTTGGCTGAGACGGCCAAAACATGCACTCGTGGAAACTTTTTTCAAAATCCACTTTGGGCTTGTAAGATGTTGTAAAGTGACTTTCTGTCACAATGCAGTACATGCACCTCAACACCCAACTTCATGAACACCACATCAGAGTGAATGATGCGACTGAACCGCGTGCGCTGGAGCCACCAGTGAGCGGCCAGTAGCTCATTGAGGCCCCTTGTGTTGTATGCGCTTGGTTTCAAGCTTCTAAGACCTTCCAATTTCAAGCTATGAAGGAAAAGTGAAGACGCGTTTACTTTTCATATTTCATGACAGTTGGCTGAGACGGCCAAAACATGCACTCGTGGAAACTTTTTTCAAAATCCACTTTGGGCTTGTAAGATGTTGTAAAGTGACTTTCTGTCACAATGCAGTACATGCACCTCAACACCCAACTTCATGAACACCACATCGGAGTGAGTGATGCGACTGAACCGCGTGCGCTGGAGCCACCAGTGAGCCGCCAGTAGCTCATTGAGGCCCCTTGTGTTGTATGCGCTTGGTTTCAAGCTTCTAAGACCTTCCAATTTCAAGCTATGAAGGAAAAGTGAAGACGCGTTTACTTTTCATATTTCATGACAGTTGGCTGAGACGGCCAAAACATGCACTCGTGGAAACTTTTTTCAAAATCCACTTTGGGCTTGTAAGATGTTGTAAAGTGACTTTCTGTCACAATGCAGTACATGCACCTCAACACCCAACTTCATGAACACCACATCAAAGTGAATGATGCGACTGAACCGCGTGCGCTGGAGCCACCAGTGAGCCGCCAGTAGCTCATTGAGGCCCCTTGTGTTGTATGCGCTTGGTTTCAAGCTTCTAAGACCTTCCAATTTCAAGCTATGAAGGAAAAGTGAAGACGCGTTTACTTTTCATATTTCATGACAGTTGGCTGAGACGGCCAAAACATGCACTCGTGGAAACTTTTTTCAAAATCAACTTTGGGCTTGTAAGATGTTGTAAAGTGACTTTCTGTCACAATGCAGTACATGCACCTCAACACCCAACTTCATGAACACCACATCAGAGTGAATGATGCGACTGAACCGCGTGCGCTGGAGCCACCAGTGAGCCGCCAGTAGCTCATTGAGGCCCCTTGTGTTGTATGCGCTTGGTTTCAAGCTTCTAAGACCTTCCAATTTCAAGCTATGAAGGAAAAGTGAAGACGCGTTTACTTTTCATATTTCATGACATTTGGCTGAGACGGCCAAAACATGCACTCGTGGAAACTTTTTTCAAAATCCACTTTGGGCTTGTAAGATGTTGTAAAGTGACTTTCTGTCACAATGCAGTACATGCACCTCAACACCCAACTTCATGAACACCACATCAGAGTGAATGATGCGACTGAACCGCGTGCGCTGGAGCCACCAGTGAGCCGCCAGTAGCTCATTGAGGCCCCTTGTGTTGTATGCGCTTGGTTTCAAGCTTCTAAGACCTTCCAATTTCAAGCTATGAAGGAAAAGTGAAGACACGTTTACTTTTCATATTTCATGACAGTTGGCTGAGACGGCCAAAACATGCGCTCGTGGAAACTTTTTTCAAAATCCACTTTGGGCTTGTAAGATGTTGTAAAGTGACTTTCTGTCACAATGCAGTACATGCACCTCAACACCCAACTTCATGAACAGCACATCAGAGTGAATGATGCGACTGAACCGCGTGCGCTGGAGCCACCAGTGAGCCGCCAGTAGCTCATTGAGGCCCCTTGTGTTGTATGCGCTTGGTTTCAAGCTTCTAAGACCTTCCAATTTCAAGCTATGAAGGAAAAGTGAAGACGCGTTTACTTTTCATATTTCATGACAGTTGGCTGAGACGGCCAAAACATGCACTCGTGGAAACTTTTTTCAAAATCCACTTTGGGCTTGTAAGATGTTGTAAAGTGACTTTCTGTCACAATGCAGTACATGCACCTCAACACCCAACTTCATGAACACCACATCAGAGTGAATGATGCGACTGAACCGCGTGCGCTGGAGCCACCAGTGAGCCGCCAGTAGCTCATTGAGGCCCCTTGTGTTGTATGCGCTTGGTTTCAAGCTTCTAAGACCTTCCAATTTCAAGCTATGAAGGAAAAGTGAAGACGCGTTTACTTTTCATATTTCATGACAGTTGGCTGAGGCGGCCAAAACATGCACTCGTGGAAACTTTTTTCAAAATCCACTTTGGGCTTGTAAGATGTTGTTAAGTGACTTTCTGTCACAATGTAGTACATGCACCTCAACACCCAACTTCATGAACACCACATCAGAGTGAATGATGCGACTGAACCACGTGCGCTGGAGCCACCAGTGAGCGGCCAGTAGCTCATTGAGGCCCCTTGTGTTGTATGCGCTTGGTTTCAAGCTTCTAAGACCTTCCAATTTCAAGCTATGAAGGAAAAGTGAAGACGCGTTTACTTTTCATATTTCATGACAGTTGGCTGAGACGGCCAAAACATGCACTCGTGGAAACTTTTTTCAAAATCCACTTTGGGCTTGTAAGATGTTGTAAAGTGACTTTCTGTCACAATGCAGTACATGCACCTCAACACCCAACTTCATGAACACCACATCAGAGTGAATGATGCGACTGAACCGCGTGCGCTGGAGCCACCAGTGAGCGGCCAGTAGCTCATTGAGGCCCCTTGTGTTGTATGCGCTTGGTTTCAAGCTTCTAAGACCTTCCAATTTCAAGCTATGAAGGAAAAGTGAAGACGCGTTTACTTTTCATATTTCATGACAGTTGGCTGAGACGGCCAAAACATGCACTCGTGGAAACTTTTTTCAAAATCCACTTTGGGCTTGTAAGATGTTGTAAAGTGACTTTCTGTCACAATGCAGTACATGCACCTCAACACCCAACTTCATGAACACCACATCAGAGTGAGTGATGCGACTGAACCGCGTGCGCTGGAGCCACCAGTGAGCCGCCAGTAGCTCATTGAGGCCCCTTGTGTTGTATGCGCTTGGTTTCAAGCTTCTAAGACCTTCCAATTTCAAGCTATGAAGGAAAAGTGAAGACGCGTTTACTTTTCATATTTCATGACAGTTGGCTGAGACGGCCAAAACATGCACTCGTGGAAACTTTTTTCAAAATCCACTTTGGGCTTGTAAGATGTTGTAAAGTGACTTTCTGTCACAATGCAGTACATGCACCTCAACACCCAACTTCATGAACACCACATCAAAGTGAATGATGCGACTGAACCGCGTGCGCTGGAGCCACCAGTGAGCCGCCAGTAGCTCATTGAGGCCCCTTGTGTTGTATGCGCTTGGTTTCAAGCTTCTAAGACCTTCCAATTTCAAGCTATGAAGGAAAAGTGAAGACACGTTTACTTTTCATATTTCATGACAGTTGGCTGAGACGGCCAAAACATGCGCTCGTGGAAACTTTTTTCAAAATCCACTTTGGGCTTGTAAGATGTTGTAAAGTGACTTTCTGTCACAATGCAGTACATGCACCTCAACACCCAACTTCATGAACAGCACATCAGAGTGAATGATGCGACTGAACCGCGTGCGCTGGAGCCACCAGTGAGCCGCCAGTAGCTCATTGAGGCCCCTTGTGTTGTATGCGCTTGGTTTCAAGCTTCTAAGACCTTCCAATTTCAAGCTATGAAGGAAAAGTGAAGACGCGTTTACTTTTCATATTTCATGACAGTTGGCTGAGACGGCCAAAACATGCACTCGTGGAAACTTTTTTCAAAATCCACTTTGGGTTTGTAAGATGTTGTAAAGTGACTTTCTGTCACAATGCAGTACATGCACCTCAACACCCAACTTCATGAACACCACATCAGAGTGAATGATGCGACTGAACCGCGTGCGCTGGAGCCACCAGTGAGCCGCCAGTAGCTCATTGAGGCCCCTTGTGTTGTATGCGCTTGGTTTCAAGCTTCTAAGACCTTCCAATTTCAAGCTATGAAGGAAAAGTGAAGACGCGTTTACTTTTCATATTTCATGACAGTTGGCTGAGGCGGCCAAAACATGCACTCGTGGAAACTTTTTTCAAAATCCACTTTGGGCTTGTAAGATGTTGTTAAGTGACTTTCTGTCACAATGCAGTACATGCACCTCAACACCCAACTTCATGAACACCACATCAGAGTGAATGATGCGACTGAACCGCGTGCGCTGGAGCCACCAGTGAGCGGCTAGTAGCTCATTGATGCCCCTTGTGTTGTATGCGCTTGGTTTCAAGCTTCTAAGACCTTCCAATTTCAAGCTATGAAGGAAAAGTGAAGACGCGTTTACTTTTCATATTTCATGACAGTTGGCTGAGACGGCCAAAACATGCACTCGTGGAAACTTTTTTCAAAATCCACTTTGGGCTTGTAAGATGTTGTAAAGTGACTTTCTGTCACAATGCAGTACATGCACCTCAACACCCAACTTCATGAACACCACATCAGAGTGAATGATGCGACTGAACCACGTGCGCTGGAGCCACCAGTGAGCGGCCAGTAGCTCATTGAGGCCCCTTGTGTTGTATGCGCTTGGTTTCAAGCTTCTAAGACCTTCCAATTTCAAGCTATGAAGGAAAAGTGAAGACGCGTTTACTTTTCATATTTCATGACAGTTGGCTGAGACGGCCAAAACATGCACTCGTGGAAACTTTTTTCAAAATCCACTTTGGGCTTGTAAGATGTTGTAAAGTGACTTTCTGTCACAATGCAGTACATGCACCTCAACACCCAACTTCATGAACACCACATCAGAGTGAATGATGCGACTGAACCGCGTGCGCTGGAGCCACCAGTGAGCGGCCAGTAGCTCATTGAGGCCCCTTGTGTTGTATGCGCTTGGTTTCAAGCTTCTAAGACCTTCCAATTTCAAGCTATGAAGGAAAAGTGAAGACGCGTTTACTTTTCATATTTCATGACAGTTGGCTGAGACGGCCAAAACATGCACTCGTGGAAACTTTTTTCAAAATCCACTTTGGGCTTGTAAGATGTTGTAAAGTGACTTTCTGTCACAATGCAGTACATGCACCTCAACACCCAACTTCATGAACACCACATCGGAGTGAGTGATGCGACTGAACCGCGTGCGCTGGAGCCACCAGTGAGCCGCCAGTAGCTCATTGAGGCCCCTTGTGTTGTATGCGCTTGGTTTCAAGCTTCTAAGACCTTCCAATTTCAAGCTATGAAGGAAAAGTGAAGACGCGTTTACTTTTCATATTTCATGACAGTTGGCTGAGACGGCCAAAACATGCACTCGTGGAAACTTTTTTCAAAATCCACTTTGGGCTTGTAAGATGTTGTAAAGTGACTTTCTGTCACAATGCAGTACATGCACCTCAACACCCAACTTCATGAACACCACATCAAAGTGAATGATGCGACTGAACCGCGTGCGCTGGAGCCACCAGTGAGCCGCCAGTAGCTCATTGAGGCCCCTTGTGTTGTATGCGCTTGGTTTCAAGCTTCTAAGACCTTCCAATTTCAAGCTATGAAGGAAAAGTGAAGACGCGTTTACTTTTCATATTTCATGACAGTTGGCTGAGACGGCCAAAACATGCACTCGTGGAAACTTTTTTCAAAATCAACTTTGGGCTTGTAAGATGTTGTAAAGTGACTTTCTGTCACAATGCAGTACATGCACCTCAACACCCAACTTCATGAACACCACATCAGAGTGAATGATGCGACTGAACCACGTGCGCTGGAGCCACCAGTGAGCGGCCAGTAGCTCATTGAGGCCCCTTGTGTTGTATGCGCTTGGTTTCAAGCTTCTAAGACCTTCCAATTTCAAGCTATGAAGGAAAAGTGAAGACGCGTTTACTTTTCATATTTCATGACAGTTGGCTGAGACGGCCAAAACATGCACTCGTGGAAACTTTTTTCAAAATCCACTTTGGGCTTGTAAGATGTTGTAAAGTGACTTTCTGTCACAATGCAGTACATGCACCTCAACACCCAACTTCATGAACACCACATCAGAGTGAATGATGCGACTGAACCGCGTGCGCTGGAGCCACCAGTGAGCGGCCAGTAGCTCATTGAGGCCCCTTGTGTTGTATGCGCTTGGTTTCAAGCTTCTAAGACCTTCCAATTTCAAGCTATGAAGGAAAAGTGAAGACGCGTTTACTTTTCATATTTCATGACAGTTGGCTGAGACGGCCAAAACATGCACTCGTGGAAACTTTTTTCAAAATCCACTTTGGGCTTGTAAGATGTTGTAAAGTGACTTTCTGTCACAATGCAGTACATGCACCTCAACACCCAACTTCATGAACACCACATCAGAGTGAGTAATGCGACTGAACCGCGTGCGCTGGAGCCACCAGTGAGCCGCCAGTAGCTCATTGAGGCCCCTTGTGTTGTATGCGCTTGGTTTCAAGCTTCTAAGACCTTCCAATTTCAAGCTATGAAGGAAAAGTGAAGACGCGTTTACTTTTCATATTTCATGACAGTTGGCTGAGACGGCCAAAACATGCACTCGTGGAAACTTTTTTCAAAATCCACTTTGGGCTTGTAAGATGTTGTAAAGTGACTTTCTGTCACAATGCAGTACATGCACCTCAACACCCAACTTCATGAACACCACATCAAAGTGAATGATGCGACTGAACCGCGTGCGCTGGAGCCACCAGTGAGCCGCCAGTAGCTCATTGAGGCCCCTTGTGTTGTATGCGCTTGGTTTCAAGCTTCTAAGACCTTCCAATTTCAAGCTATGAAGGAAAAGTGAAGACACGTTTACTTTTCATATTTCATGACAGTTGGCTGAGACGGCCAAAACATGCGCTCGTGGAAACTTTTTTCAAAATCCACTTTGGGCTTGTAAGATGTTGTAAAGTGACTTTCTGTCACAATGCAGTACATGCACCTCAACACCCAACTTCATGAACAGCACATCAGAGTGAATGATGCGACTGAACCGCGTGCGCTGGAGCCACCAGTGAGCCGCCAGTAGCTCATTGAGGCCCCTTGTGTTGTATGCGCTTGGTTTCAAGCTTCTAAGACCTTCCAATTTCAAGCTATGAAGGAAAAGTGAAGACGCGTTTACTTTTCATATTTCATGACAGTTGGCTGAGACGGCCAAAACATGCACTCGTGGAAACTTTTTTCAAAATCCACTTTGGGTTTGTAAGATGTTGTAAAGTGACTTTCTGTCACAATGCAGTACATGCACCTCAACACCCAACTTCATGAACACCACATCAGAGTGAATGATGCGACTGAACCGCGTGCGCTGGAGCCACCAGTGAGCCGCCAGTAGCTCATTGAGGCCCCTTGTGTTGTATGCGCTTGGTTTCAAGCTTCTAAGACCTTCCAATTTCAAGCTATGAAGGAAAAGTGAAGACGCGTTTACTTTTCATATTTCATGACAGTTGGCTGAGACGGCCAAAACATGCACTCGTGGAAACTTTTTTCAAAATCCACTTTGGGCTTGTAAGATGTTGTAAAGTGACTTTCTGTCACAATGCAGTACATGCACCTCAACACCCAACTTCATGAACACCACATCAGAGTGAGTGATGCGACTGAACCGCGTGCGCTGGAGCCACCAGTGAGCCGCCAGTAGCTCATTGAGGCCCCTTGTGTTGTATGCGCTTGGTTTCAAGCTTCTAAGACCTTCCAATTTCAAGCTATGAAGGAAAAGTGAAGACGCGTTTACTTTTCATATTTCATGACAGTTGGCTGAGACGGCCAAAACATGCACTCGTGGAAACTTTTTTCAAAATCCACTTTGGGCTTGTAAGATGTTGTAAAGTGACTTTCTGTCACAATGCAGTACATGCACCTCAACACCCAACTTCATGAACACCACATCAAAGTGAATGATGCGACTGAACCGCGTGCGCTGGAGCCACCAGTGAGCCGCCAGTAGCTCATTGAGGCCCCTTGTGTTGTATGCGCTTGGTTTCAAGCTTCTAAGACCTTCCAATTTCAAGCTATGAAGGAAAAGTGAAGACACGTTTACTTTTCATATTTCATGACAGTTGGCTGAGACGGCCAAAACATGCGCTCGTGGAAACTTTTTTCAAAATCCACTTTGGGCTTGTAAGATGTTGTAAAGTGACTTTCTGTCACAATGCAGTACATGCACCTCAACACCCAACTTCATGAACAGCACATCAGAGTGAATGATGCGACTGAACCGCGTGCGCTGGAGCCACCAGTGAGCCGCCAGTAGCTCATTGAGGCCCCTTGTGTTGTATGCGCTTGGTTTCAAGCTTCTAAGACCTTCCAATTTCAAGCTATGAAGGAAAAGTGAAGACGCGTTTACTTTTCATATTTCATGACAGTTGGCTGAGACGGCCAAAACATGCACTCGTGGAAACTTTTTTCAAAATCCACTTTGGGTTTGTAAGATGTTGTAAAGTGACTTTCTGTCACAATGCAGTACATGCACCTCAACACCCAACTTCATGAACACCACATCAGAGTGAATGATGCGACTGAACCGCGTGCGCTGGAGCCACCAGTGAGCCGCCAGTAGCTCATTGAGGCCCCTTGTGTTGTATGCGCTTGGTTTCAAGCTTCTAAGACCTTCCAATTTCAAGCTATGAAGGAAAAGTGAAGACGCGTTTACTTTTCATATTTCATGACAGTTGGCTGAGACGGCCAAAACATGCACTCGTGGAAACTTTTTTCAAAATCCACTTTGGGCTTGTAAGATGTTGTAAAGTGACTTTCTGTCACAATGCAGTACATGCACCTCAACACCCAACTTCATGAACACCACATCAAAGTGAATGATGCGACTGAACCGCGTGCGCTGGAGCCACCAGTGAGCCGCCAGTAGCTCATTGAGGCCCCTTGTGTTGTATGCGCTTGGTTTCAAGCTTCTAAGACCTTCCAATTTCAAGCTATGAAGGAAAAGTGAAGACACGTTTACTTTTCATATTTCATGACAGTTGGCTGAGACGGCCAAAACATGCGCTCGTGGAAACTTTTTTCAAAATCCACTTTGGGCTTGTAAGATGTTGTAAAGTGACTTTCTGTCACAATGCAGTACATGCACCTCAACACCCAACTTCATGAACAGCACATCAGAGTGAATGATGCGACTGAACCGCGTGCGCTGGAGCCACCAGTGAGCCGCCAGTAGCTCATTGAGGCCCCTTGTGTTGTATGCGCTTGGTTTCAAGCTTCTAAGACCTTCCAATTTCAAGCTATGAAGGAAAAGTGAAGACGCGTTTACTTTTCATATTTCATGACAGTTGGCTGAGACGGCCAAAACATGCACTCGTGGAAACTTTTTTCAAAATCCACTTTGGGTTTGTAAGATGTTGTAAAGTGACTTTCTGTCACAATGCAGTACATGCACCTCAACACCCAACTTCATGAACACCACATCAGAGTGAATGATGCGACTGAACCGCGTGCGCTGGAGCCACCAGTGAGCCGCCAGTAGCTCATTGAGGCCCCTTGTGTTGTATGCGCTTGGTTTCAAGCTTCTAAGACCTTCCAATTTCAAGCTATGAAGGAAAAGTGAAGACGCGTTTACTTTTCATATTTCATGACAGTTGGCTGAGACGGCCAAAACATGCACTCGTGGAAACTTTTTTCAAAATCCACTTTGGGCTTGTAAGATGTTGTAAAGTGACTTTCTGTCACAATGCAGTACATGCACCTCAACACCCAACTTCATGAACACCACATCAGAGTGAGTGATGCGACTGAACCGCGTGCGCTGGAGCCACCAGTGAGCCGCCAGTAGCTCATTGAGGCCCCTTGTGTTGTATGCGCTTGGTTTCAAGCTTCTAAGACCTTCCAATTTCAAGCTATGAAGGAAAAGTGAAGACGCGTTTACTTTTCATATTTCATGACAGTTGGCTGAGACGGCCAAAACATGCACTCGTGGAAACTTTTTTCAAAATCCACTTTGGGCTTGTAAGATGTTGTAAAGTGACTTTCTGTCACAATGCAGTACATGCACCTCAACACCCAACTTCATGAACACCACATCAAAGTGAATGATGCGACTGAACCGCGTGCGCTGGAGCCACCAGTGAGCCGCCAGTAGCTCATTGAGGCCCCTTGTGTTGTATGCGCTTGGTTTCAAGCTTCTAAGACCTTCCAATTTCAAGCTATGAAGGAAAAGTGAAGACACGTTTACTTTTCATATTTCATGACAGTTGGCTGAGACGGCCAAAACATGCGCTCGTGGAAACTTTTTTCAAAATCCACTTTGGGCTTGTAAGATGTTGTAAAGTGACTTTCTGTCACAATGCAGTACATGCACCTCAACACCCAACTTCATGAACAGCACATCAGAGTGAATGATGCGACTGAACCGCGTGCGCTGGAGCCACCAGTGAGCCGCCAGTAGCTCATTGAGGCCCCTTGTGTTGTATGCGCTTGGTTTCAAGCTTCTAAGACCTTCCAATTTCAAGCTATGAAGGAAAAGTGAAGACGCGTTTACTTTTCATATTTCATGACAGTTGGCTGAGACGGCCAAAACATGCACTCGTGGAAACTTTTTTCAAAATCCACTTTGGGTTTGTAAGATGTTGTAAAGTGACTTTCTGTCACAATGCAGTACATGCACCTCAACACCCAACTTCATGAACACCACATCAGAGTGAATGATGCGACTGAACCGCGTGCGCTGGAGCCACCAGTGAGCCGCCAGTAGCTCATTGAGGCCCCTTGTGTTGTATGCGCTTGGTTTCAAGCTTCTAAGACCTTCCAATTTCAAGCTATGAAGGAAAAGTGAAGACGCGTTTACTTTTCATATTTCATGACAGTTGGCTGAGACGGCCAAAACATGCACTCGTGGAAACTTTTTTCAAAATCCACTTTGGGCTTGTAAGATGTTGTAAAGTGACTTTCTGTCACAATGCAGTACATGCACCTCAACACCCAACTTCATGAACACCACATCAGAGTGAATGATGCGACTGAACCGCGTGCGCTGGAGCCACCAGTGAGCCGCCAGTAGCTCATTGAGGCCCCTTGTGTTGTATGCGCTTGGTTTCAAGCTTCTAAGACCTTCCAATTTCAAGCTATGAAGGAAAAGTGAAGACGCGTTTACTTTTCATATTTCATGACAGTTGGCTGAGACGGCCAAAACATGCACTCGTGGAAACTTTTTTCAAAATCCACTTTGGGCTTGTAAGATGTTGTAAAGTGACTTTCTGTCACAATGCAGTACATGCACCTCAACACCCAACTTCATGAACACCACATCAGAGTGAATGATGCGACTGAACCGCGTGCGCTGGAGCCACCAGTGAGCCGCCAGTAGCTCATTGAGGCCCCTTGTGTTGTATGCGCTTGGTTTCAAGCTTCTAAGACCTTCCAATTTCAAGCTATGAAGGAAAAGTGAAGACGCGTTTACTTTTCATATTTCATGACAGTTGGCTGAGGCGGCCAAAACATGCACTCGTGGAAACTTTTTTCAAAATCCACTTTGGGCTTGTAAGATGTTGTTAAGTGACTTTCTGTCACAATGTAGTACATGCACCTCAACACCCAACTTCATGAACACCACATCAGAGTGAATGATGCGACTGAACCACGTGCGCTGGAGCCACCAGTGAGCGGCCAGTAGCTCATTGAGGCCCCTTGTGTTGTATGCGCTTGGTTTCAAGCTTCTAAGACCTTCCAATTTCAAGCTATGAAGGAAAAGTGAAGACGCGTTTACTTTTCATATTTCATGACAGTTGGCTGAGACGGCCAAAACATGCACTCGTGGAAACTTTTTTCAAAATCCACTTTGGGCTTGTAAGATGTTGTAAAGTGACTTTCTGTCACAATGCAGTACATGCACCTCAACACCCAACTTCATGAACACCACATCAGAGTGAATGATGCGACTGAACCGCGTGCGCTGGAGCCACCAGTGAGCGGCCAGTAGCTCATTGAGGCCCCTTGTGTTGTATGCGCTTGGTTTCAAGCTTCTAAGACCTTCCAATTTCAAGCTATGAAGGAAAAGTGAAGACGCGTTTACTTTTCATATTTCATGACAGTTGGCTGAGACGGCCAAAACATGCACTCGTGGAAACTTTTTTCAAAATCCACTTTGGGCTTGTAAGATGTTGTAAAGTGACTTTCTGTCACAATGCAGTACATGCACCTCAACACCCAACTTCATGAACACCACATCAGAGTGAGTGATGCGACTGAACCGCGTGCGCTGGAGCCACCAGTGAGCCGCCAGTAGCTCATTGAGGCCCCTTGTGTTGTATGCGCTTGGTTTCAAGCTTCTAAGACCTTCCAATTTCAAGCTATGAAGGAAAAGTGAAGACGCGTTTACTTTTCATATTTCATGACAGTTGGCTGAGACGGCCAAAACATGCACTCGTGGAAACTTTTTTCAAAATCCACTTTGGGCTTGTAAGATGTTGTAAAGTGACTTTCTGTCACAATGCAGTACATGCACCTCAACACCCAACTTCATGAACACCACATCAGAGTGAGTTATGCGACTGAACCGCGTGCGCTGGAGCCACCAGTGAGCCGCCAGTAGCTCATTGAGGCCCCTTGTGTTGTATGCGCTTGGTTTCAAGCTTCTAAGACCTTCCAATTTCAAGCTATGAAGGAAAAGTGAAGACGCGTTTACTTTTCATATTTCATGACAGTTGGCTGAGACGGCCAAAACATGCACTCGTGGAAACTTTTTTCAAAATCCACTTTGGGCTTGTAAGATGTTGTAAAGTGACTTTCTGTCACAATGCAGTACATGCACCTCAACACCCAACTTCATGAACACCACATCAAAGTGAATGATGCGACTGAACCGCGTGCGCTGGAGCCACCAGTGAGCCGCCAGTAGCTCATTGAGGCCCCTTGTGTTGTATGCGCTTGGTTTCAAGCTTCTAAGACCTTCCAATTTCAAGCTATGAAGGAAAAGTGAAGACGCGTTTACTTTTCATATTTCATGACAGTTGGCTGAGACGGCCAAAACATGCACTCGTGGAAACTTTTTTCAAAATCCACTTTGGGCTTGTAAGATGTTGTAAAGTGACTTTCTGTCACAATGCAGTACATGCACCTCAACACCCAACTTCATGAACACCACATCAGAGTGAACGATGCGACTGAACCGCGTGCGCTGGAGCCACCAGCGAGCCGCCAGTAGCTCATTGAGGCCCCTTGTGTTGTATGCGCTTGGTTTCAAGCTTCTAAGACCTTCCAATTTCAAGCTATGAAGGAAAAGTGAAGACGCGTTTACTTTTCATATTTCATGACAGTTGGCTGAGACGGCCAAAACATGCACTCGTGGAAACTTTTTTCAAAATCCACTTTGGGCTTGTAAGATGTTGTAAAGTGACTTTCTGTCACAATGCAGTACATGCACCTCAACACCCAACTTCATGAACACCACATCAGAGTGAATGATGCGACTGAACCGCGTGCGCTGGAGCCACCAGTGAGCGGCCAGTAGCTCATTGAGGCCCCTTGTGTTGTATGCGCTTGGTTTCAAGCTTCTAAGACCTTCCAATTTCAAGCTATGAAGGAAAAGTGAAGACACGTTTACTTTTCATATTTCATGACAGTTGGCTGAGACGGCTAAAACATGCGCTCGTGGAAACTTTTTTCAAAATCCACTTTGGGCTTGTAAGATGTTGTAAAGTGACTTTCTGTCACAATGCAGTACATGCACCTCAACACCCAACTTCATGAACAGCACATCAGAGTGAATGATGCGACTGAACCGCGTGCGCTGGAGCCACCAGTGAGCCGCCAGTAGCTCATTGAGGCCCCTTGTGTTGTATGCGCTTGGTTTCAAGCTTCTAAGACCTTCCAATTTCAAGCTATGAAGGAAAAGTGAAGACGCGTTTACTTTTCATATTTCATGACAGTTGGCTGAGACGGCCAAAACATGCACTCGTGGAAACTTTTTTCAAAATCCACTTTGGGCTTGTAAGATGTTGTAAAGTGACTTTCTGTCACAATGCAGTACATGCACCTCAACACCCAACTTCATGAACACCACATCAGAGTGAATGATGCGACTGAACCACGTGCGCTGGAGCCACCAGTGAGCGGCCAGTAGCTCATTGAGGCCCCTTGTGTTGTATGCGCTTGGTTTCAAGCTTCTAAGACCTTCCAATTTCAAGCTATGAAGGAAAAGTGAAGACGCGTTTACTTTTCATATTTCATGACAGTTGGCTGAGACGGCCAAAACATGCACTCGTGGAAACTTTTTTCAAAATCCACTTTGGGCTTGTAAGATGTTGTAAAGTGACTTTCTGTCACAATGCAGTACATGCACCTCAACACCCAACTTCATGAACACCACATCAGAGTGAATGATGCGACTGAACCGCGTGCGCTGGAGCCACCAGTGAGCGGCCAGTAGCTCATTGAGGCCCCTTG
Source organism: Sardina pilchardus (assembly GCF_963854185.1). NCBI lineage: Eukaryota > Metazoa > Chordata > Actinopteri > Clupeiformes > Clupeidae > Sardina > Sardina pilchardus. The sequence continues at coordinate 171,133 of NW_026910824.1, read as the reverse complement.
TGTTGTATGCGCTTGGTTTCAAGCTTCTAAGACCTTCCAATTTCAAGCTATGAAGGAAAAGTGAAGACGCGTTTACTTTTCATATTTCATGACAGTTGGCTGAGACGGCCAAAACATGCACTCGTGGAAACTTTTTTCAAAATCCACTTTGGGCTTGTAAGATGTTGTAAAGTGACTTTCTGTCACAATGCAGTACATGCACCTCAACACCCAACTTCATGAACACCACATCAGAGTGAGTTATGCGACTGAACCGCGTGCGCTGGAGCCACCAGTGAGCCGCCAGTAGCTCATTGAGGCCCCTTGTGTTGTATGCGCTTGGTTTCAAGCTTCTAAGACCTTCCAATTTCAAGCTATGAAGGAAAAGTGAAGACGCGTTTACTTTTCATATTTCATGACAGTTGGCTGAGACGGCCAAAACATGCACTCGTGGAAACTTTTTTCAAAATCCACTTTGGGCTTGTAAGATGTTGTAAAGTGACTTTCTGTCACAATGCAGTACATGCACCTCAACACCCAACTTCATGAACACCACATCAGAGTGAGTTATGCGACTGAACCGCGTGCGCTGGAGCCACCAGTGAGCCGCCAGTAGCTCATTGAGGCCCCTTGTGTTGTATGCGCTTGGTTTCAAGCTTCTAAGACCTTCCAATTTCAAGCTATGAAGGAAAAGTGAAGACGCGTTTACTTTTCATATTTCATGACAGTTGGCTGAGACGGCCAAAACATGCACTCGTGGAAACTTTTTTCAAAATCCACTTTGGGCTTGTAAGATGTTGTAAAGTGACTTTCTGTCACAATGCAGTACATGCACCTCAACACCCAACTTCATGAACACCACATCAAAGTGAATGATGCGACTGAACCGCGTGCGCTGGAGCCACCAGTGAGCCGCCAGTAGCTCATTGAGGCCCCTTGTGTTGTATGCGCTTGGTTTCAAGCTTCTAAGACCTTCCAATTTCAAGCTATGAAGGAAAAGTGAAGACGCGTTTACTTTTCATATTTCATGACAGTTGGCTGAGACGGCCAAAACATGCACTCGTGGAAACTTTTTTCAAAATCCACTTTGGGCTTGTAAGATGTTGTAAAGTGACTTTCTGTCACAATGCAGTACATGCACCTCAACACCCAACTTCATGAACACCACATCAGAGTGAACGATGCGACTGAACCGCGTGCGCTGGAGCCACCAGCGAGCCGCCAGTAGCTCATTGAGGCCCCTTGTGTTGTATGCGCTTGGTTTCAAGCTTCTAAGACCTTCCAATTTCAAGCTATGAAGGAAAAGTGAAGACGCGTTTACTTTTCATATTTCATGACAGTTGGCTGAGACGGCCAAAACATGCACTCGTGGAAACTTTTTTCAAAATCCACTTTGGGCTTGTAAGATGTTGTAAAGTGACTTTCTGTCACAATGCAGTACATGCACCTCAACACCCAACTTCATGAACACCACATCAGAGTGAATGATGCGACTGAACCGCGTGCGCTGGAGCCACCAGTGAGCGGCCAGTAGCTCATTGAGGCCCCTTGTGTTGTATGCGCTTGGTTTCAAGCTTCTAAGACCTTCCAATTTCAAGCTATGAAGGAAAAGTGAAGACGCGTTTACTTTTCATATTTCATGACAGTTGGCTGAGACGGCCAAAACATGCACTCGTGGAAACTTTTTTCAAAATCCACTTTGGGCTTGTAAGATGTTGTAAAGTGACTTTCTGTCACAATGCAGTACATGCACCTCAACACCCAACTTCATGAACACCACATCAGAGTGAGTTATGCGACTGAACCGCGTGCGCTGGAGCCACCAGTGAGCCGCCAGTAGCTCATTGAGGCCCCTTGTGTTGTATGCGCTTGGTTTCAAGCTTCTAAGACCTTCCAATTTCAAGCTATGAAGGAAAAGTGAAGACGCGTTTACTTTTCATATTTCATGACAGTTGGCTGAGACGGCCAAAACATGCACTCGTGGAAACTTTTTTCAAAATCCACTTTGGGCTTGTAAGATGTTGTAAAGTGACTTTCTGTCACAATGCAGTACATGCACCTCAACACCCAACTTCATGAACACCACATCAGAGTGAGTTATGCGACTGAACCGCGTGCGCTGGAGCCACCAGTGAGCCGCCAGTAGCTCATTGAGGCCCCTTGTGTTGTATGCGCTTGGTTTCAAGCTTCTAAGACCTTCCAATTTCAAGCTATGAAGGAAAAGTGAAGACGCGTTTACTTTTCATATTTCATGACAGTTGGCTGAGACGGCCAAAACATGCACTCGTGGAAACTTTTTTCAAAATCCACTTTGGGCTTGTAAGATGTTGTAAAGTGACTTTCTGTCACAATGCAGTACATGCACCTCAACACCCAACTTCATGAACACCACATCAAAGTGAATGATGCGACTGAACCGCGTGCGCTGGAGCCACCAGTGAGCCGCCAGTAGCTCATTGAGGCCCCTTGTGTTGTATGCGCTTGGTTTCAAGCTTCTAAGACCTTCCAATTTCAAGCTATGAAGGAAAAGTGAAGACGCGTTTACTTTTCATATTTCATGACAGTTGGCTGAGACGGCCAAAACATGCACTCGTGGAAACTTTTTTCAAAATCCACTTTGGGCTTGTAAGATGTTGTAAAGTGACTTTCTGTCACAATGCAGTACATGCACCTCAACACCCAACTTCATGAACACCACATCAGAGTGAACGATGCGACTGAACCGCGTGCGCTGGAGCCACCAGCGAGCCGCCAGTAGCTCATTGAGGCCCCTTGTGTTGTATGCGCTTGGTTTCAAGCTTCTAAGACCTTCCAATTTCAAGCTATGAAGGAAAAGTGAAGACGCGTTTACTTTTCATATTTCATGACAGTTGGCTGAGACGGCCAAAACATGCACTCGTGGAAACTTTTTTCAAAATCCACTTTGGGCTTGTAAGATGTTGTAAAGTGACTTTCTGTCACAATGCAGTACATGCACCTCAACACCCAACTTCATGAACACCACATCAGAGTGAGTTATGCGACTGAACCGCGTGCGCTGGAGCCACCAGTGAGCCGCCAGTAGCTCATTGAGGCCCCTTGTGTTGTATGCGCTTGGTTTCAAGCTTCTAAGACCTTCCAATTTCAAGCTATGAAGGAAAAGTGAAGACGCGTTTACTTTTCATATTTCATGACAGTTGGCTGAGACGGCCAAAACATGCACTCGTGGAAACTTTTTTCAAAATCCACTTTGGGCTTGTAAGATGTTGTAAAGTGACTTTCTGTCACAATGCAGTACATGCACCTCAACACCCAACTTCATGAACACCACATCAAAGTGAATGATGCGACTGAACCGCGTGCGCTGGAGCCACCAGTGAGCCGCCAGTAGCTCATTGAGGCCCCTTGTGTTGTATGCGCTTGGTTTCAAGCTTCTAAGACCTTCCAATTTCAAGCTATGAAGGAAAAGTGAAGACGCGTTTACTTTTCATATTTCATGACAGTTGGCTGAGACGGCCAAAACATGCACTCGTGGAAACTTTTTTCAAAATCCACTTTGGGCTTGTAAGATGTTGTAAAGTGACTTTCTGTCACAATGCAGTACATGCACCTCAACACCCAACTTCATGAACACCACATCAGAGTGAACGATGCGACTGAACCGCGTGCGCTGGAGCCACCAGCGAGCCGCCAGTAGCTCATTGAGGCCCCTTGTGTTGTATGCGCTTGGTTTCAAGCTTCTAAGACCTTCCAATTTCAAGCTATGAAGGAAAAGTGAAGACGCGTTTACTTTTCATATTTCATGACAGTTGGCTGAGACGGCCAAAACATGCACTCGTGGAAACTTTTTTCAAAATCCACTTTGGGCTTGTAAGATGTTGTAAAGTGACTTTCTGTCACAATGCAGTACATGCACCTCAACACCCAACTTCATGAACACCACATCAGAGTGAATGATGCGACTGAACCGCATGCGCTGGAGCCACCAGTGAGCGGCCAGTAGCTCATTGAGGCCCCTTGTGTTGTATGCGCTTGGTTTCAAGCTTCTAAGACCTTCCAATTTCAAGCTATGAAGGAAAAGTGAAGACACGTTTACTTTTCATATTTCATGACAGTTGGCTGAGACGGCCAAAACATGCGCTCGTGGAAACTTTTTTCAAAATCCACTTTGGGCTTGTAAGATGTTGTAAAGTGACTTTCTGTCACAATGCAGTACATGCACCTCAACACCCAACTTCATGAACAGCACATCAGAGTGAATGATGCGACTGAACCGCGTGCGCTGGAGCCACCAGTGAGCCGCCAGTAGCTCATTGAGGCCCCTTGTGTTGTATGCGCTTGGTTTCAAGCTTCTAAGACCTTCCAATTTCAAGCTATGAAGGAAAAGTGAAGACGCGTTTACTTTTCATATTTCATGACAGTTGGCTGAGACGGCCAAAACATGCACTCGTGGAAACTTTTTTCAAAATCCACTTTGGGCTTGTAAGATGTTGTAAAGTGACTTTCTGTCACAATGCAGTACATGCACCTCAACACCCAACTTCATGAACACCACATCAGAGTGAATGATGCGACTGAACCACGTGCGCTGGAGCCACCAGTGAGCGGCCAGTAGCTCATTGAGGCCCCTTGTGTTGTATGCGCTTGGTTTCAAGCTTCTAAGACCTTCCAATTTCAAGCTATGAAGGAAAAGTGAAGACGCGTTTACTTTTCATATTTCATGACAGTTGGCTGAGACGGCCAAAACATGCACTCGTGGAAACTTTTTTCAAAATCCACTTTGGGCTTGTAAGATGTTGTAAAGTGACTTTCTGTCACAATGCAGTACATGCACCTCAACACCCAACTTCATGAACACCACATCAGAGTGAATGATGCGACTGAACCGCGTGCGCTGGAGCCACCAGTGAGCGGCCAGTAGCTCATTGAGGCCCCTTGTGTTGTATGCGCTTGGTTTCAAGCTTCTAAGACCTTCCAATTTCAAGCTATGAAGGAAAAGTGAAGACGCGTTTACTTTTCATATTTCATGACAGTTGGCTGAGACGGCCAAAACATGCACTCGTGGAAACTTTTTTCAAAATCCACTTTGGGCTTGTAAGATGTTGTAAAGTGACTTTCTGTCACAATGCAGTACATGCACCTCAACACCCAACTTCATGAACACCACATCAGAGTGAGTTATGCGACTGAACCGCGTGCGCTGGAGCCACCAGTGAGCCGCCAGTAGCTCATTGAGGCCCCTTGTGTTGTATGCGCTTGGTTTCAAGCTTCTAAGACCTTCCAATTTCAAGCTATGAAGGAAAAGTGAAGACGCGTTTACTTTTCATATTTCATGACAGTTGGCTGAGACGGCCAAAACATGCACTCGTGGAAACTTTTTTCAAAATCCACTTTGGGCTTGTAAGATGTTGTAAAGTGACTTTCTGTCACAATGCAGTACATGCACCTCAACACCCAACTTCATGAACACCACATCAAAGTGAATGATGCGACTGAACCGCGTGCGCTGGAGCCACCAGTGAGCCGCCAGTAGCTCATTGAGGCCCCTTGTGTTGTATGCGCTTGGTTTCAAGCTTCTAAGACCTTCCAATTTCAAGCTATGAAGGAAAAGTGAAGACGCGTTTACTTTTCATATTTCATGACAGTTGGCTGAGACGGCCAAAACATGCACTCGTGGAAACTTTTTTCAAAATCCACTTTGGGCTTGTAAGATGTTGTAAAGTGACTTTCTGTCACAATGCAGTACATGCACCTCAACACCCAACTTCATGAACACCACATCAAAGTGAATGATGCGACTGAACCGCGTGCGCTGGAGCCACCAGTGAGCCGCCAGTAGCTCATTGAGGCCCCTTGTGTTGTATGCGCTTGGTTTCAAGCTTCTAAGACCTTCCAATTTCAAGCTATGAAGGAAAAGTGAAGACGCGTTTACTTTTCATATTTCATGACAGTTGGCTGAGACGGCCAAAACATGCACTCGTGGAAACTTTTTTCAAAATCCACTTTGGGCTTGTAAGATGTTGTAAAGTGACTTTCTGTCACAATGCAGTACATGCACCTCAACACCCAACTTCATGAACACCACATCAGAGTGAATGATGCGACTGAACCGCATGCGCTGGAGCCACCAGTGAGCGGCCAGTAGCTCATTGAGGCCCCTTGTGTTGTATGCGCTTGGTTTCAAGCTTCTAAGACCTTCCAATTTCAAGCTATGAAGGAAAAGTGAAGACGCGTTTACTTTTCATATTTCATGACAGTTGGCTGAGACGGCCAAAACATGCACTCGTGGAAACTTTTTTCAAAATCCACTTTGGGCTTGTAAGATGTTGTAAAGTGACTTTCTGTCACAATGCAGTACATGCACCTCAACACCCAACTTCATGAACACCACATCAGAGTGAGTTATGCGACTGAACCGCGTGCGCTGGAGCCACCAGTGAGCCGCCAGTAGCTCATTGAGGCCCCTTGTGTTGTATGCGCTTGGTTTCAAGCTTCTAAGACCTTCCAATTTCAAGCTATGAAGGAAAAGTGAAGACGCGTTTACTTTTCATATTTCATGACAGTTGGCTGAGACGGCCAAAACATGCACTCGTGGAAACTTTTTTCAAAATCCACTTTGGGCTTGTAAGATGTTGTAAAGTGACTTTCTGTCACAATGCAGTACATGCACCTCAACACCCAACTTCATGAACACCACATCAAAGTGAATGATGCGACTGAACCGCGTGCGCTGGAGCCACCAGTGAGCCGCCAGTAGCTCATTGAGGCCCCTTGTGTTGTATGCGCTTGGTTTCAAGCTTCTAAGACCTTCCAATTTCAAGCTATGAAGGAAAAGTGAAGACGCGTTTACTTTTCATATTTCATGACAGTTGGCTGAGACGGCCAAAACATGCACTCGTGGAAACTTTTTTCAAAATCCACTTTGGGCTTGTAAGATGTTGTAAAGTGACTTTCTGTCACAATGCAGTACATGCACCTCAACACCCAACTTCATGAACACCACATCAGAGTGAACGATGCGACTGAACCGCGTGCGCTGGAGCCACCAGCGAGCCGCCAGTAGCTCATTGAGGCCCCTTGTGTTGTATGCGCTTGGTTTCAAGCTTCTAAGACCTTCCAATTTCAAGCTATGAAGGAAAAGTGAAGACGCGTTTACTTTTCATATTTCATGACAGTTGGCTGAGACGGCCAAAACATGCACTCGTGGAAACTTTTTTCAAAATCCACTTTGGGCTTGTAAGATGTTGTAAAGTGACTTTCTGTCACAATGCAGTACATGCACCTCAACACCCAACTTCATGAACACCACATCAGAGTGAATGATGCGACTGAACCGCATGCGCTGGAGCCACCAGTGAGCGGCCAGTAGCTCATTGAGGCCCCTTGTGTTGTATGCGCTTGGTTTCAAGCTTCTAAGACCTTCCAATTTCAAGCTATGAAGGAAAAGTGAAGACACGTTTACTTTTCATATTTCATGACAGTTGGCTGAGACGGCCAAAACATGCGCTCGTGGAAACTTTTTTCAAAATCCACTTTGGGCTTGTAAGATGTTGTAAAGTGACTTTCTGTCACAATGCAGTACATGCACCTCAACACCCAACTTCATGAACAGCACATCAGAGTGAATGATGCGACTGAACCGCGTGCGCTGGAGCCACCAGTGAGCCGCCAGTAGCTCATTGAGGCCCCTTGTGTTGTATGCGCTTGGTTTCAAGCTTCTAAGACCTTCCAATTTCAAGCTATGAAGGAAAAGTGAAGACGCGTTTACTTTTCATATTTCATGACAGTTGGCTGAGACGGCCAAAACATGCACTCGTGGAAACTTTTTTCAAAATCCACTTTGGGCTTGTAAGATGTTGTAAAGTGACTTTCTGTCACAATGCAGTACATGCACCTCAACACCCAACTTCATGAACACCACATCAGAGTGAATGATGCGACTGAACCACGTGCGCTGGAGCCACCAGTGAGCGGCCAGTAGCTCATTGAGGCCCCTTGTGTTGTATGCGCTTGGTTTCAAGCTTCTAAGACCTTCCAATTTCAAGCTATGAAGGAAAAGTGAAGACGCGTTTACTTTTCATATTTCATGACAGTTGGCTGAGACGGCCAAAACATGCACTCGTGGAAACTTTTTTCAAAATCCACTTTGGGCTTGTAAGATGTTGTAAAGTGACTTTCTGTCACAATGCAGTACATGCACCTCAACACCCAACTTCATGAACACCACATCAGAGTGAATGATGCGACTGAACCGCGTGCGCTGGAGCCACCAGTGAGCGGCCAGTAGCTCATTGAGGCCCCTTGTGTTGTATGCGCTTGGTTTCAAGCTTCTAAGACCTTCCAATTTCAAGCTATGAAGGAAAAGTGAAGACGCGTTTACTTTTCATATTTCATGACAGTTGGCTGAGACGGCCAAAACATGCACTCGTGGAAACTTTTTTCAAAATCCACTTTGGGCTTGTAAGATGTTGTAAAGTGACTTTCTGTCACAATGCAGTACATGCACCTCAACACCCAACTTCATGAACACCACATCAGAGTGAGTTATGCGACTGAACCGCGTGCGCTGGAGCCACCAGTGAGCCGCCAGTAGCTCATTGAGGCCCCTTGTGTTGTATGCGCTTGGTTTCAAGCTTCTAAGACCTTCCAATTTCAAGCTATGAAGGAAAAGTGAAGACGCGTTTACTTTTCATATTTCATGACAGTTGGCTGAGACGGCCAAAACATGCACTCGTGGAAACTTTTTTCAAAATCCACTTTGGGCTTGTAAGATGTTGTAAAGTGACTTTCTGTCACAATGCAGTACATGCACCTCAACACCCAACTTCATGAACACCACATCAAAGTGAATGATGCGACTGAACCGCGTGCGCTGGAGCCACCAGTGAGCCGCCAGTAGCTCATTGAGGCCCCTTGTGTTGTATGCGCTTGGTTTCAAGCTTCTAAGACCTTCCAATTTCAAGCTATGAAGGAAAAGTGAAGACGCGTTTACTTTTCATATTTCATGACAGTTGGCTGAGACGGCCAAAACATGCACTCGTGGAAACTTTTTTCAAAATCCACTTTGGGCTTGTAAGATGTTGTAAAGTGACTTTCTGTCACAATGCAGTACATGCACCTCAACACCCAACTTCATGAACACCACATCAAAGTGAATGATGCGACTGAACCGCGTGCGCTGGAGCCACCAGTGAGCCGCCAGTAGCTCATTGAGGCCCCTTGTGTTGTATGCGCTTGGTTTCAAGCTTCTAAGACCTTCCAATTTCAAGCTATGAAGGAAAAGTGAAGACGCGTTTACTTTTCATATTTCATGACAGTTGGCTGAGACGGCCAAAACATGCACTCGTGGAAACTTTTTTCAAAATCCACTTTGGGCTTGTAAGATGTTGTAAAGTGACTTTCTGTCACAATGCAGTACATGCACCTCAACACCCAACTTCATGAACACCACATCAGAGTGAATGATGCGACTGAACCGCATGCGCTGGAGCCACCAGTGAGCGGCCAGTAGCTCATTGAGGCCCCTTGTGTTGTATGCGCTTGGTTTCAAGCTTCTAAGACCTTCCAATTTCAAGCTATGAAGGAAAAGTGAAGACACGTTTACTTTTCATATTTCATGACAGTTGGCTGAGACGGCCAAAACATGCGCTCGTGGAAACTTTTTTCAAAATCCACTTTGGGCTTGTAAGATGTTGTAAAGTGACTTTCTGTCACAATGCAGTACATGCACCTCAACACCCAACTTCATGAACAGCACATCAGAGTGAATGATGCGACTGAACCGCGTGCGCTGGAGCCACCAGTGAGCCGCCAGTAGCTCATTGAGGCCCCTTGTGTTGTATGCGCTTGGTTTCAAGCTTCTAAGACCTTCCAATTTCAAGCTATGAAGGAAAAGTGAAGACGCGTTTACTTTTCATATTTCATGACAGTTGGCTGAGACGGCCAAAACATGCACTCGTGGAAACTTTTTTCAAAATCCACTTTGGGCTTGTAAGATGTTGTAAAGTGACTTTCTGTCACAATGCAGTACATGCACCTCAACACCCAACTTCATGAACACCACATCAGAGTGAATGATGCGACTGAACCGCGTGCGCTGGAGCCACCAGTGAGCCGCCAGTAGCTCATTGAGGCCCCTTGTGTTGTATGCGCTTGGTTTCAAGCTTCTAAGACCTTCCAATTTCAAGCTATGAAGGAAAAGTGAAGACGCGTTTACTTTTCATATTTCATGACAGTTGGCTGAGGCGGCCAAAACATGCACTCGTGGAAACTTTTTTCAAAATCCACTTTGGGCTTGTAAGATGTTGTTAAGTGACTTTCTGTCACAATGTAGTACATGCACCTCAACACCCAACTTCATGAACACCACATCAGAGTGAATGATGCGACTGAACCACGTGCGCTGGAGCCACCAGTGAGCGGCCAGTAGCTCATTGAGGCCCCTTGTGTTGTATGCGCTTGGTTTCAAGCTTCTAAGACCTTCCAATTTCAAGCTATGAAGGAAAAGTGAAGACGCGTTTACTTTTCATATTTCATGACAGTTGGCTGAGACGGCCAAAACATGCACTCGTGGAAACTTTTTTCAAAATCCACTTTGGGCTTGTAAGATGTTGTAAAGTGACTTTCTGTCACAATGCAGTACATGCACCTCAACACCCAACTTCATGAACACCACATCAGAGTGAATGATGCGACTGAACCGCGTGCGCTGGAGCCACCAGTGAGCGGCCAGTAGCTCATTGAGGCCCCTTGTGTTGTATGCGCTTGGTTTCAAGCTTCTAAGACCTTCCAATTTCAAGCTATGAAGGAAAAGTGAAGACGCGTTTACTTTTCATATTTCATGACAGTTGGCTGAGACGGCCAAAACATGCACTCGTGGAAACTTTTTTCAAAATCCACTTTGGGCTTGTAAGATGTTGTAAAGTGACTTTCTGTCACAATGCAGTACATGCACCTCAACACCCAACTTCATGAACACCACATCAGAGTGAGTGATGCGACTGAACCGCGTGCGCTGGAGCCACCAGTGAGCCGCCAGTAGCTCATTGAGGCCCCTTGTGTTGTATGCGCTTGGTTTCAAGCTTCTAAGACCTTCCAATTTCAAGCTATGAAGGAAAAGTGAAGACGCGTTTACTTTTCATATTTCATGACAGTTGGCTGAGACGGCCAAAACATGCACTCGTGGAAACTTTTTTCAAAATCCACTTTGGGCTTGTAAGATGTTGTAAAGTGACTTTCTGTCACAATGCAGTACATGCACCTCAACACCCAACTTCATGAACACCACATCAAAGTGAATGATGCGACTGAACCGCGTGCGCTGGAGCCACCAGTGAGCCGCCAGTAGCTCATTGAGGCCCCTTGTGTTGTATGCGCTTGGTTTCAAGCTTCTAAGACCTTCCAATTTCAAGCTATGAAGGAAAAGTGAAGACACGTTTACTTTTCATATTTCATGACAGTTGGCTGAGACGGCCAAAACATGCGCTCGTGGAAACTTTTTTCAAAATCCACTTTGGGCTTGTAAGATGTTGTAAAGTGACTTTCTGTCACAATGCAGTACATGCACCTCAACACCCAACTTCATGAACAGCACATCAGAGTGAATGATGCGACTGAACCGCGTGCGCTGGAGCCACCAGTGAGCCGCCAGTAGCTCATTGAGGCCCCTTGTGTTGTATGCGCTTGGTTTCAAGCTTCTAAGACCTTCCAATTTCAAGCTATGAAGGAAAAGTGAAGACGCGTTTACTTTTCATATTTCATGACAGTTGGCTGAGACGGCCAAAACATGCACTCGTGGAAACTTTTTTCAAAATCCACTTTGGGTTTGTAAGATGTTGTAAAGTGACTTTCTGTCACAATGCAGTACATGCACCTCAACACCCAACTTCATGAACACCACATCAGAGTGAATGATGCGACTGAACCGCGTGCGCTGGAGCCACCAGTGAGCCGCCAGTAGCTCATTGAGGCCCCTTGTGTTGTATGCGCTTGGTTTCAAGCTTCTAAGACCTTCCAATTTCAAGCTATGAAGGAAAAGTGAAGACGCGTTTACTTTTCATATTTCATGACAGTTGGCTGAGGCGGCCAAAACATGCACTCGTGGAAACTTTTTTCAAAATCCACTTTGGGCTTGTAAGATGTTGTTAAGTGACTTTCTGTCACAATGCAGTACATGCACCTCAACACCCAACTTCATGAACACCACATCAGAGTGAATGATGCGACTGAACCGCGTGCGCTGGAGCCACCAGTGAGCGGCTAGTAGCTCATTGATGCCCCTTGTGTTGTATGCGCTTGGTTTCAAGCTTCTAAGACCTTCCAATTTCAAGCTATGAAGGAAAAGTGAAGACGCGTTTACTTTTCATATTTCATGACAGTTGGCTGAGACGGCCAAAACATGCACTCGTGGAAACTTTTTTCAAAATCCACTTTGGGCTTGTAAGATGTTGTAAAGTGACTTTCTGTCACAATGCAGTACATGCACCTCAACACCCAACTTCATGAACACCACATCAGAGTGAATGATGCGACTGAACCACGTGCGCTGGAGCCACCAGTGAGCGGCCAGTAGCTCATTGAGGCCCCTTGTGTTGTATGCGCTTGGTTTCAAGCTTCTAAGACCTTCCAATTTCAAGCTATGAAGGAAAAGTGAAGACGCGTTTACTTTTCATATTTCATGACAGTTGGCTGAGACGGCCAAAACATGCACTCGTGGAAACTTTTTTCAAAATCCACTTTGGGCTTGTAAGATGTTGTAAAGTGACTTTCTGTCACAATGCAGTACATGCACCTCAACACCCAACTTCATGAACACCACATCAGAGTGAATGATGCGACTGAACCGCGTGCGCTGGAGCCACCAGTGAGCGGCCAGTAGCTCATTGAGGCCCCTTGTGTTGTATGCGCTTGGTTTCAAGCTTCTAAGACCTTCCAATTTCAAGCTATGAAGGAAAAGTGAAGACGCGTTTACTTTTCATATTTCATGACAGTTGGCTGAGACGGCCAAAACATGCACTCGTGGAAACTTTTTTCAAAATCCACTTTGGGCTTGTAAGATGTTGTAAAGTGACTTTCTGTCACAATGCAGTACATGCACCTCAACACCCAACTTCATGAACACCACATCGGAGTGAGTGATGCGACTGAACCGCGTGCGCTGGAGCCACCAGTGAGCCGCCAGTAGCTCATTGAGGCCCCTTGTGTTGTATGCGCTTGGTTTCAAGCTTCTAAGACCTTCCAATTTCAAGCTATGAAGGAAAAGTGAAGACGCGTTTACTTTTCATATTTCATGACAGTTGGCTGAGACGGCCAAAACATGCACTCGTGGAAACTTTTTTCAAAATCCACTTTGGGCTTGTAAGATGTTGTAAAGTGACTTTCTGTCACAATGCAGTACATGCACCTCAACACCCAACTTCATGAACACCACATCAAAGTGAATGATGCGACTGAACCGCGTGCGCTGGAGCCACCAGTGAGCCGCCAGTAGCTCATTGAGGCCCCTTGTGTTGTATGCGCTTGGTTTCAAGCTTCTAAGACCTTCCAATTTCAAGCTATGAAGGAAAAGTGAAGACGCGTTTACTTTTCATATTTCATGACAGTTGGCTGAGACGGCCAAAACATGCACTCGTGGAAACTTTTTTCAAAATCAACTTTGGGCTTGTAAGATGTTGTAAAGTGACTTTCTGTCACAATGCAGTACATGCACCTCAACACCCAACTTCATGAACACCACATCAGAGTGAATGATGCGACTGAACCGCGTGCGCTGGAGCCACCAGTGAGCCGCCAGTAGCTCATTGAGGCCCCTTGTGTTGTATGCGCTTGGTTTCAAGCTTCTAAGACCTTCCAATTTCAAGCTATGAAGGAAAAGTGAAGACGCGTTTACTTTTCATATTTCATGACAGTTGGCTGAGACGGCCAAAACATGCACTCGTGGAAACTTTTTTCAAAATCCACTTTGGGCTTGTAAGATGTTGTAAAGTGACTTTCTGTCACAATGCAGTACATGCACCTCAACACCCAACTTCATGAACACCACATCAGAGTGAATGATGCGACTGAACCGCGTGCGCTGGAGCCACCAGTGAGCCGCCAGTAGCTCATTGAGGCCCCTTGTGTTGTATGCGCTTGGTTTCAAGCTTCTAAGACCTTCCAATTTCAAGCTATGAAGGAAAAGTGAAGACGCGTTTACTTTTCATATTTCATGACAGTTGGCTGAGGCGGCCAAAACATGCACTCGTGGAAACTTTTTTCAAAATCCACTTTGGGCTTGTAAGATGTTGTTAAGTGACTTTCTGTCACAATGTAGTACATGCACCTCAACACCCAACTTCATGAACACCACATCAGAGTGAATGATGCGACTGAACCACGTGCGCTGGAGCCACCAGTGAGCGGCCAGTAGCTCATTGAGGCCCCTTGTGTTGTATGCGCTTGGTTTCAAGCTTCTAAGACCTTCCAATTTCAAGCTATGAAGGAAAAGTGAAGACGCGTTTACTTTTCATATTTCATGACAGTTGGCTGAGACGGCCAAAACATGCACTCGTGGAAACTTTTTTCAAAATCCACTTTGGGCTTGTAAGATGTTGTAAAGTGACTTTCTGTCACAATGCAGTACATGCACCTCAACACCCAACTTCATGAACACCACATCAGAGTGAATGATGCGACTGAACCGCGTGCGCTGGAGCCACCAGTGAGCGGCCAGTAGCTCATTGAGGCCCCTTGTGTTGTATGCGCTTGGTTTCAAGCTTCTAAGACCTTCCAATTTCAAGCTATGAAGGAAAAGTGAAGACGCGTTTACTTTTCATATTTCATGACAGTTGGCTGAGACGGCCAAAACATGCACTCGTGGAAACTTTTTTCAAAATCCACTTTGGGCTTGTAAGATGTTGTAAAGTGACTTTCTGTCACAATGCAGTACATGCACCTCAACACCCAACTTCATGAACACCACATCAGAGTGAGTGATGCGACTGAACCGCGTGCGCTGGAGCCACCAGTGAGCCGCCAGTAGCTCATTGAGGCCCCTTGTGTTGTATGCGCTTGGTTTCAAGCTTCTAAGACCTTCCAATTTCAAGCTATGAAGGAAAAGTGAAGACGCGTTTACTTTTCATATTTCATGACAGTTGGCTGAGACGGCCAAAACATGCACTCGTGGAAACTTTTTTCAAAATCCACTTTGGGCTTGTAAGATGTTGTAAAGTGACTTTCTGTCACAATGCAGTACATGCACCTCAACACCCAACTTCATGAACACCACATCAAAGTGAATGATGCGACTGAACCGCGTGCGCTGGAGCCACCAGTGAGCCGCCAGTAGCTCATTGAGGCCCCTTGTGTTGTATGCGCTTGGTTTCAAGCTTCTAAGACCTTCCAATTTCAAGCTATGAAGGAAAAGTGAAGACACGTTTACTTTTCATATTTCATGACAGTTGGCTGAGACGGCCAAAACATGCGCTCGTGGAAACTTTTTTCAAAATCCACTTTGGGCTTGTAAGATGTTGTAAAGTGACTTTCTGTCACAATGCAGTACATGCACCTCAACACCCAACTTCATGAACAGCACATCAGAGTGAATGATGCGACTGAACCGCGTGCGCTGGAGCCACCAGTGAGCCGCCAGTAGCTCATTGAGGCCCCTTGTGTTGTATGCGCTTGGTTTCAAGCTTCTAAGACCTTCCAATTTCAAGCTATGAAGGAAAAGTGAAGACGCGTTTACTTTTCATATTTCATGACAGTTGGCTGAGACGGCCAAAACATGCACTCGTGGAAACTTTTTTCAAAATCCACTTTGGGTTTGTAAGATGTTGTAAAGTGACTTTCTGTCACAATGCAGTACATGCACCTCAACACCCAACTTCATGAACACCACATCAGAGTGAATGATGCGACTGAACCGCGTGCGCTGGAGCCACCAGTGAGCCGCCAGTAGCTCATTGAGGCCCCTTGTGTTGTATGCGCTTGGTTTCAAGCTTCTAAGACCTTCCAATTTCAAGCTATGAAGGAAAAGTGAAGACGCGTTTACTTTTCATATTTCATGACAGTTGGCTGAGACGGCCAAAACATGCACTCGTGGAAACTTTTTTCAAAATCCACTTTGGGCTTGTAAGATGTTGTAAAGTGACTTTCTGTCACAATGCAGTACATGCACCTCAACACCCAACTTCATGAACACCACATCAGAGTGAGTGATGCGACTGAACCGCGTGCGCTGGAGCCACCAGTGAGCCGCCAGTAGCTCATTGAGGCCCCTTGTGTTGTATGCGCTTGGTTTCAAGCTTCTAAGACCTTCCAATTTCAAGCTATGAAGGAAAAGTGAAGACGCGTTTACTTTTCATATTTCATGACAGTTGGCTGAGACGGCCAAAACATGCACTCGTGGAAACTTTTTTCAAAATCCACTTTGGGCTTGTAAGATGTTGTAAAGTGACTTTCTGTCACAATGCAGTACATGCACCTCAACACCCAACTTCATGAACACCACATCAAAGTGAATGATGCGACTGAACCGCGTGCGCTGGAGCCACCAGTGAGCCGCCAGTAGCTCATTGAGGCCCCTTGTGTTGTATGCGCTTGGTTTCAAGCTTCTAAGACCTTCCAATTTCAAGCTATGAAGGAAAAGTGAAGACACGTTTACTTTTCATATTTCATGACAGTTGGCTGAGACGGCCAAAACATGCGCTCGTGGAAACTTTTTTCAAAATCCACTTTGGGCTTGTAAGATGTTGTAAAGTGACTTTCTGTCACAATGCAGTACATGCACCTCAACACCCAACTTCATGAACAGCACATCAGAGTGAATGATGCGACTGAACCGCGTGCGCTGGAGCCACCAGTGAGCCGCCAGTAGCTCATTGAGGCCCCTTGTGTTGTATGCGCTTGGTTTCAAGCTTCTAAGACCTTCCAATTTCAAGCTATGAAGGAAAAGTGAAGACGCGTTTACTTTTCATATTTCATGACAGTTGGCTGAGACGGCCAAAACATGCACTCGTGGAAACTTTTTTCAAAATCCACTTTGGGTTTGTAAGATGTTGTAAAGTGACTTTCTGTCACAATGCAGTACATGCACCTCAACACCCAACTTCATGAACACCACATCAGAGTGAATGATGCGACTGAACCGCGTGCGCTGGAGCCACCAGTGAGCCGCCAGTAGCTCATTGAGGCCCCTTGTGTTGTATGCGCTTGGTTTCAAGCTTCTAAGACCTTCCAATTTCAAGCTATGAAGGAAAAGTGAAGACGCGTTTACTTTTCATATTTCATGACAGTTGGCTGAGACGGCCAAAACATGCACTCGTGGAAACTTTTTTCAAAATCCACTTTGGGCTTGTAAGATGTTGTAAAGTGACTTTCTGTCACAATGCAGTACATGCACCTCAACACCCAACTTCATGAACACCACATCAGAGTGAGTGATGCGACTGAACCGCGTGCCCTGGAGCCACCAGTGAGCCGCCAGTAGCTCATTGAGGCCCCTTGTGTTGTATGCGCTTGGTTTCAAGCTTCTAAGACCTTCCAATTTCAAGCTATGAAGGAAAAGTGAAGACGCGTTTACTTTTCATATTTCATGACAGTTGGCTGAGACGGCCAAAACATGCACTCGTGGAAACTTTTTTCAAAATCCACTTTGGGCTTGTAAGATGTTGTAAAGTGACTTTCTGTCACAATGCAGTACATGCACCTCAACACCCAACTTCATGAACACCACATCAAAGTGAATGATGCGACTGAACCGCGTGCGCTGGAGCCACCAGTGAGCCGCCAGTAGCTCATTGAGGCCCCTTGTGTTGTATGCGCTTGGTTTCAAGCTTCTAAGACCTTCCAATTTCAAGCTATGAAGGAAAAGTGAAGACACGTTTACTTTTCATATTTCATGACAGTTGGCTGAGACGGCCAAAACATGCGCTCGTGGAAACTTTTTTCAAAATCCACTTTGGGCTTGTAAGATGTTGTAAAGTGACTTTCTGTCACAATGCAGTACATGCACCTCAACACCCAACTTCATGAACAGCACATCAGAGTGAATGATGCGACTGAACCGCGTGCGCTGGAGCCACCAGTGAGCCGCCAGTAGCTCATTGAGGCCCCTTGTGTTGTATGCGCTTGGTTTCAAGCTTCTAAGACCTTCCAATTTCAAGCTATGAAGGAAAAGTGAAGACGCGTTTACTTTTCATATTTCATGACAGTTGGCTGAGACGGCCAAAACATGCACTCGTGGAAACTTTTTTCAAAATCCACTTTGGGTTTGTAAGATGTTGTAAAGTGACTTTCTGTCACAATGCAGTACATGCACCTCAACACCCAACTTCATGAACACCACATCAGAGTGAATGATGCGACTGAACCGCGTGCGCTGGAGCCACCAGTGAGCCGCCAGTAGCTCATTGAGGCCCCTTGTGTTGTATGCGCTTGGTTTCAAGCTTCTAAGACCTTCCAATTTCAAGCTATGAAGGAAAAGTGAAGACGCGTTTACTTTTCATATTTCATGACAGTTGGCTGAGACGGCCAAAACATGCACTCGTGGAAACTTTTTTCAAAATCCACTTTGGGCTTGTAAGATGTTGTAAAGTGACTTTCTGTCACAATGCAGTACATGCACCTCAACACCCAACTTCATGAACACCACATCAAAGTGAATGATGCGACTGAACCGCGTGCGCTGGAGCCACCAGTGAGCCGCCAGTAGCTCATTGAGGCCCCTTGTGTTGTATGCGCTTGGTTTCAAGCTTCTAAGACCTTCCAATTTCAAGCTATGAAGGAAAAGTGAAGACACGTTTACTTTTCATATTTCATGACAGTTGGCTGAGACGGCCAAAACATGCGCTCGTGGAAACTTTTTTCAAAATCCACTTTGGGCTTGTAAGATGTTGTAAAGTGACTTTCTGTCACAATGCAGTACATGCACCTCAACACCCAACTTCATGAACAGCACATCAGAGTGAATGATGCGACTGAACCGCGTGCGCTGGAGCCACCAGTGAGCCGCCAGTAGCTCATTGAGGCCCCTTGTGTTGTATGCGCTTGGTTTCAAGCTTCTAAGACCTTCCAATTTCAAGCTATGAAGGAAAAGTGAAGACGCGTTTACTTTTCATATTTCATGACAGTTGGCTGAGACGGCCAAAACATGCACTCGTGGAAACTTTTTTCAAAATCCACTTTGGGTTTGTAAGATGTTGTAAAGTGACTTTCTGTCACAATGCAGTACATGCACCTCAACACCCAACTTCATGAACACCACATCAGAGTGAATGATGCGACTGAACCGCGTGCGCTGGAGCCACCAGTGAGCCGCCAGTAGCTCATTGAGGCCCCTTGTGTTGTATGCGCTTGGTTTCAAGCTTCTAAGACCTTCCAATTTCAAGCTATGAAGGAAAAGTGAAGACGCGTTTACTTTTCATATTTCATGACAGTTGGCTGAGACGGCCAAAACATGCACTCGTGGAAACTTTTTTCAAAATCCACTTTGGGCTTGTAAGATGTTGTAAAGTGACTTTCTGTCACAATGCAGTACATGCACCTCAACACCCAACTTCATGAACACCACATCAGAGTGAATGATGCGACTGAACCGCGTGCGCTGGAGCCACCAGTGAGCCGCCAGTAGCTCATTGAGGCCCCTTGTGTTGTATGCGCTTGGTTTCAAGCTTCTAAGACCTTCCAATTTCAAGCTATGAAGGAAAAGTGAAGACGCGTTTACTTTTCATATTTCATGACAGTTGGCTGAGACGGCCAAAACATGCACTCGTGGAAACTTTTTTCAAAATCCACTTTGGGCTTGTAAGATGTTGTAAAGTGACTTTCTGTCACAATGCAGTACATGCACCTCAACACCCAACTTCATGAACACCACATCAGAGTGAATGATGCGACTGAACCGCGTGCGCTGGAGCCACCAGTGAGCCGCCAGTAGCTCATTGAGGCCCCTTGTGTTGTATGCGCTTGGTTTCAAGCTTCTAAGACCTTCCAATTTCAAGCTATGAAGGAAAAGTGAAGACGCGTTTACTTTTCATATTTCATGACAGTTGGCTGAGGCGGCCAAAACATGCACTCGTGGAAACTTTTTTCAAAATCCACTTTGGGCTTGTAAGATGTTGTTAAGTGACTTTCTGTCACAATGTAGTACATGCACCTCAACACCCAACTTCATGAACACCACATCAGAGTGAATGATGCGACTGAACCACGTGCGCTGGAGCCACCAGTGAGCGGCCAGTAGCTCATTGAGGCCCCTTGTGTTGTATGCGCTTGGTTTCAAGCTTCTAAGACCTTCCAATTTCAAGCTATGAAGGAAAAGTGAAGACGCGTTTACTTTTCATATTTCATGACAGTTGGCTGAGACGGCCAAAACATGCACTCGTGGAAACTTTTTTCAAAATCCACTTTGGGCTTGTAAGATGTTGTAAAGTGACTTTCTGTCACAATGCAGTACATGCACCTCAACACCCAACTTCATGAACACCACATCAGAGTGAATGATGCGACTGAACCGCGTGCGCTGGAGCCACCAGTGAGCGGCCAGTAGCTCATTGAGGCCCCTTGTGTTGTATGCGCTTGGTTTCAAGCTTCTAAGACCTTCCAATTTCAAGCTATGAAGGAAAAGTGAAGACGCGTTTACTTTTCATATTTCATGACAGTTGGCTGAGACGGCCAAAACATGCACTCGTGGAAACTTTTTTCAAAATCCACTTTGGGCTTGTAAGATGTTGTAAAGTGACTTTCTGTCACAATGCAGTACATGCACCTCAACACCCAACTTCATGAACACCACATCAGAGTGAGTGATGCGACTGAACCGCGTGCGCTGGAGCCACCAGTGAGCCGCCAGTAGCTCATTGAGGCCCCTTGTGTTGTATGCGCTTGGTTTCAAGCTTCTAAGACCTTCCAATTTCAAGCTATGAAGGAAAAGTGAAGACGCGTTTACTTTTCATATTTCATGACAGTTGGCTGAGACGGCCAAAACATGCACTCGTGGAAACTTTTTTCAAAATCCACTTTGGGCTTGTAAGATGTTGTAAAGTGACTTTCTGTCACAATGCAGTACATGCACCTCAACACCCAACTTCATGAACACCACATCAAAGTGAATGATGCGACTGAACCGCGTGCGCTGGAGCCACCAGTGAGCCGCCAGTAGCTCATTGAGGCCCCTTGTGTTGTATGCGCTTGGTTTCAAGCTTCTAAGACCTTCCAATTTCAAGCTATGAAGGAAAAGTGAAGACACGTTTACTTTTCATATTTCATGACAGTTGGCTGAGACGGCCAAAACATGCGCTCGTGGAAACTTTTTTCAAAATCCACTTTGGGCTTGTAAGATGTTGTAAAGTGACTTTCTGTCACAATGCAGTACATGCACCTCAACACCCAACTTCATGAACAGCACATCAGAGTGAATGATGCGACTGAACCGCGTGCGCTGGAGCCACCAGTGAGCCGCCAGTAGCTCATTGAGGCCCCTTGTGTTGTATGCGCTTGGTTTCAAGCTTCTAAGACCTTCCAATTTCAAGCTATGAAGGAAAAGTGAAGACGCGTTTACTTTTCATATTTCATGACAGTTGGCTGAGACGGCCAAAACATGCACTCGTGGAAACTTTTTTCAAAATCCACTTTGGGTTTGTAAGATGTTGTAAAGTGACTTTCTGTCACAATGCAGTACATGCACCTCAACACCCAACTTCATGAACACCACATCAGAGTGAATGATGCGACTGAACCGCGTGCGCTGGAGCCACCAGTGAGCCGCCAGTAGCTCATTGAGGCCCCTTGTGTTGTATGCGCTTGGTTTCAAGCTTCTAAGACCTTCCAATTTCAAGCTATGAAGGAAAAGTGAAGACGCGTTTACTTTTCATATTTCATGACAGTTGGCTGAGACGGCCAAAACATGCACTCGTGGAAACTTTTTTCAAAATCCACTTTGGGCTTGTAAGATGTTGTAAAGTGACTTTCTGTCACAATGCAGTACATGCACCTCAACACCCAACTTCATGAACACCACATCAGAGTGAGTGATGCGACTGAACCGCGTGCGCTGGAGCCACCAGTGAGCCGCCAGTAGCTCATTGAGGCCCCTTGTGTTGTATGCGCTTGGTTTCAAGCTTCTAAGACCTTCCAATTTCAAGCTATGAAGGAAAAGTGAAGACGCGTTTACTTTTCATATTTCATGACAGTTGGCTGAGACGGCCAAAACATGCACTCGTGGAAACTTTTTTCAAAATCCACTTTGGGCTTGTAAGATGTTGTAAAGTGACTTTCTGTCACAATGCAGTACATGCACCTCAACACCCAACTTCATGAACACCACATCAAAGTGAATGATGCGACTGAACCGCGTGCGCTGGAGCCACCAGTGAGCCGCCAGTAGCTCATTGAGGCCCCTTGTGTTGTATGCGCTTGGTTTCAAGCTTCTAAGACCTTCCAATTTCAAGCTATGAAGGAAAAGTGAAGACACGTTTACTTTTCATATTTCATGACAGTTGGCTGAGACGGCCAAAACATGCGCTCGTGGAAACTTTTTTCAAAATCCACTTTGGGCTTGTAAGATGTTGTAAAGTGACTTTCTGTCACAATGCAGTACATGCACCTCAACACCCAACTTCATGAACAGCACATCAGAGTGAATGATGCGACTGAACCGCGTGCGCTGGAGCCACCAGTGAGCCGCCAGTAGCTCATTGAGGCCCCTTGTGTTGTATGCGCTTGGTTTCAAGCTTCTAAGACCTTCCAATTTCAAGCTATGAAGGAAAAGTGAAGACGCGTTTACTTTTCATATTTCATGACAGTTGGCTGAGACGGCCAAAACATGCACTCGTGGAAACTTTTTTCAAAATCCACTTTGGGTTTGTAAGATGTTGTAAAGTGACTTTCTGTCACAATGCAGTACATGCACCTCAACACCCAACTTCATGAACACCACATCAGAGTGAATGATGCGACTGAACCGCGTGCGCTGGAGCCACCAGTGAGCCGCCAGTAGCTCATTGAGGCCCCTTGTGTTGTATGCGCTTGGTTTCAAGCTTCTAAGACCTTCCAATTTCAAGCTATGAAGGAAAAGTGAAGACGCGTTTACTTTTCATATTTCATGACAGTTGGCTGAGACGGCCAAAACATGCACTCGTGGAAACTTTTTTCAAAATCCACTTTGGGCTTGTAAGATGTTGTAAAGTGACTTTCTGTCACAATGCAGTACATGCACCTCAACACCCAACTTCATGAACACCACATCAGAGTGAATGATGCGACTGAACCGCGTGCGCTGGAGCCACCAGTGAGCCGCCAGTAGCTCATTGAGGCCCCTTGTGTTGTATGCGCTTGGTTTCAAGCTTCTAAGACCTTCCAATTTCAAGCTATGAAGGAAAAGTGAAGACGCGTTTACTTTTCATATTTCATGACAGTTGGCTGAGACGGCCAAAACATGCACTCGTGGAAACTTTTTTCAAAATCCACTTTGGGCTTGTAAGATGTTGTAAAGTGACTTTCTGTCACAATGCAGTACATGCACCTCAACACCCAACTTCATGAACACCACATCAGAGTGAATGATGCGACTGAACCGCGTGCGCTGGAGCCACCAGTGAGCCGCCAGTAGCTCATTGAGGCCCCTTGTGTTGTATGCGCTTGGTTTCAAGCTTCTAAGACCTTCCAATTTCAAGCTATGAAGGAAAAGTGAAGACGCGTTTACTTTTCATATTTCATGACAGTTGGCTGAGGCGGCCAAAACATGCACTCGTGGAAACTTTTTTCAAAATCCACTTTGGGCTTGTAAGATGTTGTTAAGTGACTTTCTGTCACAATGTAGTACATGCACCTCAACACCCAACTTCATGAACACCACATCAGAGTGAATGATGCGACTGAACCACGTGCGCTGGAGCCACCAGTGAGCGGCCAGTAGCTCATTGAGGCCCCTTGTGTTGTATGCGCTTGGTTTCAAGCTTCTAAGACCTTCCAATTTCAAGCTATGAAGGAAAAGTGAAGACGCGTTTACTTTTCATATTTCATGACAGTTGGCTGAGACGGCCAAAACATGCACTCGTGGAAACTTTTTTCAAAATCCACTTTGGGCTTGTAAGATGTTGTAAAGTGACTTTCTGTCACAATGCAGTACATGCACCTCAACACCCAACTTCATGAACACCACATCAGAGTGAATGATGCGACTGAACCGCGTGCGCTGGAGCCACCAGTGAGCGGCCAGTAGCTCATTGAGGCCCCTTGTGTTGTATGCGCTTGGTTTCAAGCTTCTAAGACCTTCCAATTTCAAGCTATGAAGGAAAAGTGAAGACGCGTTTACTTTTCATATTTCATGACAGTTGGCTGAGACGGCCAAAACATGCACTCGTGGAAACTTTTTTCAAAATCCACTTTGGGCTTGTAAGATGTTGTAAAGTGACTTTCTGTCACAATGCAGTACATGCACCTCAACACCCAACTTCATGAACACCACATCAGAGTGAGTGATGCGACTGAACCGCGTGCGCTGGAGCCACCAGTGAGCCGCCAGTAGCTCATTGAGGCCCCTTGTGTTGTATGCGCTTGGTTTCAAGCTTCTAAGACCTTCCAATTTCAAGCTATGAAGGAAAAGTGAAGACGCGTTTACTTTTCATATTTCATGACAGTTGGCTGAGACGGCCAAAACATGCACTCGTGGAAACTTTTTTCAAAATCCACTTTGGGCTTGTAAGATGTTGTAAAGTGACTTTCTGTCACAATGCAGTACATGCACCTCAACACCCAACTTCATGAACACCACATCAGAGTGAGTTATGCGACTGAACCGCGTGCGCTGGAGCCACCAGTGAGCCGCCAGTAGCTCATTGAGGCCCCTTGTGTTGTATGCGCTTGGTTTCAAGCTTCTAAGACCTTCCAATTTCAAGCTATGAAGGAAAAGTGAAGACGCGTTTACTTTTCATATTTCATGACAGTTGGCTGAGACGGCCAAAACATGCACTCGTGGAAACTTTTTTCAAAATCCACTTTGGGCTTGTAAGATGTTGTAAAGTGACTTTCTGTCACAATGCAGTACATGCACCTCAACACCCAACTTCATGAACACCACATCAAAGTGAATGATGCGACTGAACCGCGTGCGCTGGAGCCACCAGTGAGCCGCCAGTAGCTCATTGAGGCCCCTTGTGTTGTATGCGCTTGGTTTCAAGCTTCTAAGACCTTCCAATTTCAAGCTATGAAGGAAAAGTGAAGACGCGTTTACTTTTCATATTTCATGACAGTTGGCTGAGACGGCCAAAACATGCACTCGTGGAAACTTTTTTCAAAATCCACTTTGGGCTTGTAAGATGTTGTAAAGTGACTTTCTGTCACAATGCAGTACATGCACCTCAACACCCAACTTCATGAACACCACATCAGAGTGAACGATGCGACTGAACCGCGTGCGCTGGAGCCACCAGCGAGCCGCCAGTAGCTCATTGAGGCCCCTTGTGTTGTATGCGCTTGGTTTCAAGCTTCTAAGACCTTCCAATTTCAAGCTATGAAGGAAAAGTGAAGACGCGTTTACTTTTCATATTTCATGACAGTTGGCTGAGACGGCCAAAACATGCACTCGTGGAAACTTTTTTCAAAATCCACTTTGGGCTTGTAAGATGTTGTAAAGTGACTTTCTGTCACAATGCAGTACATGCACCTCAACACCCAACTTCATGAACACCACATCAGAGTGAATGATGCGACTGAACCGCATGCGCTGGAGCCACCAGTGAGCGGCCAGTAGCTCATTGAGGCCCCTTGTGTTGTATGCGCTTGGTTTCAAGCTTCTAAGACCTTCCAATTTCAAGCTATGAAGGAAAAGTGAAGACACGTTTACTTTTCATATTTCATGACAGTTGGCTGAGACGGCCAAAACATGCGCTCGTGGAAACTTTTTTCAAAATCCACTTTGGGCTTGTAAGATGTTGTAAAGTGACTTTCTGTCACAATGCAGTACATGCACCTCAACACCCAACTTCATGAACAGCACATCAGAGTGAATGATGCGACTGAACCGCGTGCGCTGGAGCCACCAGTGAGCCGCCAGTAGCTCATTGAGGCCCCTTGTGTTGTATGCGCTTGGTTTCAAGCTTCTAAGACCTTCCAATTTCAAGCTATGAAGGAAAAGTGAAGACGCGTTTACTTTTCATATTTCATGACAGTTGGCTGAGACGGCCAAAACATGCACTCGTGGAAACTTTTTTCAAAATCCACTTTGGGCTTGTAAGATGTTGTAAAGTGACTTTCTGTCACAATGCAGTACATGCACCTCAACACCCAACTTCATGAACACCACATCAGAGTGAATGATGCGACTGAACCGCGTGCGCTGGAGCCACCAGTGAGCCGCCAGTAGCTCATTGAGGCCCCTTGTGTTGTATGCGCTTGGTTTCAAGCTTCTAAGACCTTCCAATTTCAAGCTATGAAGGAAAAGTGAAGACGCGTTTACTTTTCATATTTCATGACAGTTGGCTGAGGGGGCCAAAACATGCACTCGTGGAAACTTTTTTCAAAATCCACTTTGGGCTTGTAAGATGTTGTTAAGTGACTTTCTGTCACAATGTAGTACATGCACCTCAACACCCAACTTCATGAACACCACATCAGAGTGAATGATGCGACTGAACCACGTGCGCTGGAGCCACCAGTGAGCGGCCAGTAGCTCATTGAGGCCCCTTGTGTTGTATGCGCTTGGTTTCAAGCTTCTAAGACCTTCCAATTTCAAGCTATGAAGGAAAAGTGAAGACGCGTTTACTTTTCATATTTCATGACAGTTGGCTGAGACGGCCAAAACATGCACTCGTGGAAACTTTTTTCAAAATCCACTTTGGGCTTGTAAGATGTTGTAAAGTGACTTTCTGTCACAATGCAGTACATGCACCTCAACACCCAACTTCATGAACACCACATCAGAGTGAATGATGCGACTGAACCGCGTGCGCTGGAGCCACCAGTGAGCGGCCAGTAGCTCATTGAGGCCCCTTGTGTTGTATGCGCTTGGTTTCAAGCTTCTAAGACCTTCCAATTTCAAGCTATGAAGGAAAAGTGAAGACGCGTTTACTTTTCATATTTCATGACAGTTGGCTGAGACGGCCAAAACATGCACTCGTGGAAACTTTTTTCAAAATCCACTTTGGGCTTGTAAGATGTTGTAAAGTGACTTTCTGTCACAATGCAGTACATGCACCTCAACACCCAACTTCATGAACACCACATCAGAGTGAGTGATGCGACTGAACCGCGTGCGCTGGAGCCACCAGTGAGCCGCCAGTAGCTCATTGAGGCCCCTTGTGTTGTATGCGCTTGGTTTCAAGCTTCTAAGACCTTCCAATTTCAAGCTATGAAGGAAAAGTGAAGACGCGTTTACTTTTCATATTTCATGACAGTTGGCTGAGACGGCCAAAACATGCACTCGTGGAAACTTTTTTCAAAATCCACTTTGGGCTTGTAAGATGTTGTAAAGTGACTTTCTGTCACAATGCAGTACATGCACCTCAACACCCAACTTCATGAACACCACATCAAAGTGAATGATGCGACTGAACCGCGTGCGCTGGAGCCACCAGTGAGCCGCCAGTAGCTCATTGAGGCCCCTTGTGTTGTATGCGCTTGGTTTCAAGCTTCTAAGACCTTCCAATTTCAAGCTATGAAGGAAAAGTGAAGACACGTTTACTTTTCATATTTCATGACAGTTGGCTGAGACGGCCAAAACATGCGCTCGTGGAAACTTTTTTCAAAATCCACTTTGGGCTTGTAAGATGTTGTAAAGTGACTTTCTGTCACAATGCAGTACATGCACCTCAACACCCAACTTCATGAACAGCACATCAGAGTGAATGATGCGACTGAACCGCGTGCGCTGGAGCCACCAGTGAGCCGCCAGTAGCTCATTGAGGCCCCTTGTGTTGTATGCGCTTGGTTTCAAGCTTCTAAGACCTTCCAATTTCAAGCTATGAAGGAAAAGTGAAGACGCGTTTACTTTTCATATTTCATGACAGTTGGCTGAGACGGCCAAAACATGCACTCGTGGAAACTTTTTTCAAAATCCACTTTGGGTTTGTAAGATGTTGTAAAGTGACTTTCTGTCACAATGCAGTACATGCACCTCAACACCCAACTTCATGAACACCACATCAGAGTGAATGATGCGACTGAACCGCGTGCGCTGGAGCCACCAGTGAGCCGCCAGTAGCTCATTGAGGCCCCTTGTGTTGTATGCGCTTGGTTTCAAGCTTCTAAGACCTTCCAATTTCAAGCTATGAAGGAAAAGTGAAGACGCGTTTACTTTTCATATTTCATGACAGTTGGCTGAGGCGGCCAAAACATGCACTCGTGGAAACTTTTTTCAAAATCCACTTTGGGCTTGTAAGATGTTGTTAAGTGACTTTCTGTCACAATGCAGTACATGCACCTCAACACCCAACTTCATGAACACCACATCAGAGTGAATGATGCGACTGAACCGCGTGCGCTGGAGCCACCAGTGAGCGGCTAGTAGCTCATTGATGCCCCTTGTGTTGTATGCGCTTGGTTTCAAGCTTCTAAGACCTTCCAATTTCAAGCTATGAAGGAAAAGTGAAGACGCGTTTACTTTTCATATTTCATGACAGTTGGCTGAGACGGCCAAAACATGCACTCGTGGAAACTTTTTTCAAAATCCACTTTGGGCTTGTAAGATGTTGTAAAGTGACTTTCTGTCACAATGCAGTACATGCACCTCAACACCCAACTTCATGAACACCACATCAGAGTGAATGATGCGACTGAACCACGTGCGCTGGAGCCACCAGTGAGCGGCCAGTAGCTCATTGAGGCCCCTTGTGTTGTATGCGCTTGGTTTCAAGCTTCTAAGACCTTCCAATTTCAAGCTATGAAGGAAAAGTGAAGACGCGTTTACTTTTCATATTTCATGACAGTTGGCTGAGACGGCCAAAACATGCACTCGTGGAAACTTTTTTCAAAATCCACTTTGGGCTTGTAAGATGTTGTAAAGTGACTTTCTGTCACAATGCAGTACATGCACCTCAACACCCAACTTCATGAACACCACATCAGAGTGAATGATGCGACTGAACCGCGTGCGCTGGAGCCACCAGTGAGCGGCCAGTAGCTCATTGAGGCCCCTTGTGTTGTATGCGCTTGGTTTCAAGCTTCTAAGACCTTCCAATTTCAAGCTATGAAGGAAAAGTGAAGACGCGTTTACTTTTCATATTTCATGACAGTTGGCTGAGACGGCCAAAACATGCACTCGTGGAAACTTTTTTCAAAATCCACTTTGGGCTTGTAAGATGTTGTAAAGTGACTTTCTGTCACAATGCAGTACATGCACCTCAACACCCAACTTCATGAACACCACATCGGAGTGAGTGATGCGACTGAACCGCGTGCGCTGGAGCCACCAGTGAGCCGCCAGTAGCTCATTGAGGCCCCTTGTGTTGTATGCGCTTGGTTTCAAGCTTCTAAGACCTTCCAATTTCAAGCTATGAAGGAAAAGTGAAGACGCGTTTACTTTTCATATTTCATGACAGTTGGCTGAGACGGCCAAAACATGCACTCGTGGAAACTTTTTTCAAAATCCACTTTGGGCTTGTAAGATGTTGTAAAGTGACTTTCTGTCACAATGCAGTACATGCACCTCAACACCCAACTTCATGAACACCACATCAAAGTGAATGATGCGACTGAACCGCGTGCGCTGGAGCCACCAGTGAGCCGCCAGTAGCTCATTGAGGCCCCTTGTGTTGTATGCGCTTGGTTTCAAGCTTCTAAGACCTTCCAATTTCAAGCTATGAAGGAAAAGTGAAGACGCGTTTACTTTTCATATTTCATGACAGTTGGCTGAGACGGCCAAAACATGCACTCGTGGAAACTTTTTTCAAAATCAACTTTGGGCTTGTAAGATGTTGTAAAGTGACTTTCTGTCACAATGCAGTACATGCACCTCAACACCCAACTTCATGAACACCACATCAGAGTGAATGATGCGACTGAACCGCGTGCGCTGGAGCCACCAGTGAGCCGCCAGTAGCTCATTGAGGCCCCTTGTGTTGTATGCGCTTGGTTTCAAGCTTCTAAGACCTTCCAATTTCAAGCTATGAAGGAAAAGTGAAGACGCGTTTACTTTTCATATTTCATGACAGTTGGCTGAGACGGCCAAAACATGCACTCGTGGAAACTTTTTTCAAAATCCACTTTGGGCTTGTAAGATGTTGTAAAGTGACTTTCTGTCACAATGCAGTACATGCACCTCAACACCCAACTTCATGAACACCACATCAGAGTGAATGATGCGACTGAACCGCGTGCGCTGGAGCCACCAGTGAGCCGCCAGTAGCTCATTGAGGCCCCTTGTGTTGTATGCGCTTGGTTTCAAGCTTCTAAGACCTTCCAATTTCAAGCTATGAAGGAAAAGTGAAGACGCGTTTACTTTTCATATTTCATGACAGTTGGCTGAGGCGGCCAAAACATGCACTCGTGGAAACTTTTTTCAAAATCCACTTTGGGCTTGTAAGATGTTGTTAAGTGACTTTCTGTCACAATGTAGTACATGCACCTCAACACCCAACTTCATGAACACCACATCAGAGTGAATGATGCGACTGAACCACGTGCGCTGGAGCCACCAGTGAGCGGCCAGTAGCTCATTGAGGCCCCTTGTGTTGTATGCGCTTGGTTTCAAGCTTCTAAGACCTTCCAATTTCAAGCTATGAAGGAAAAGTGAAGACGCGTTTACTTTTCATATTTCATGACAGTTGGCTGAGACGGCCAAAACATGCACTCGTGGAAACTTTTTTCAAAATCCACTTTGGGCTTGTAAGATGTTGTAAAGTGACTTTCTGTCACAATGCAGTACATGCACCTCAACACCCAACTTCATGAACACCACATCAGAGTGAATGATGCGACTGAACCGCGTGCGCTGGAGCCACCAGTGAGCGGCCAGTAGCTCATTGAGGCCCCTTGTGTTGTATGCGCTTGGTTTCAAGCTTCTAAGACCTTCCAATTTCAAGCTATGAAGGAAAAGTGAAGACGCGTTTACTTTTCATATTTCATGACAGTTGGCTGAGACGGCCAAAACATGCACTCGTGGAAACTTTTTTCAAAATCCACTTTGGGCTTGTAAGATGTTGTAAAGTGACTTTCTGTCACAATGCAGTACATGCACCTCAACACCCAACTTCATGAACACCACATCAGAGTGAGTGATGCGACTGAACCGCGTGCGCTGGAGCCACCAGTGAGCCGCCAGTAGCTCATTGAGGCCCCTTGTGTTGTATGCGCTTGGTTTCAAGCTTCTAAGACCTTCCAATTTCAAGCTATGAAGGAAAAGTGAAGACGCGTTTACTTTTCATATTTCATGACAGTTGGCTGAGACGGCCAAAACATGCACTCGTGGAAACTTTTTTCAAAATCCACTTTGGGCTTGTAAGATGTTGTAAAGTGACTTTCTGTCACAATGCAGTACATGCACCTCAACACCCAACTTCATGAACACCACATCAAAGTGAATGATGCGACTGAACCGCGTGCGCTGGAGCCACCAGTGAGCCGCCAGTAGCTCATTGAGGCCCCTTGTGTTGTATGCGCTTGGTTTCAAGCTTCTAAGACCTTCCAATTTCAAGCTATGAAGGAAAAGTGAAGACACGTTTACTTTTCATATTTCATGACAGTTGGCTGAGACGGCCAAAACATGCGCTCGTGGAAACTTTTTTCAAAATCCACTTTGGGCTTGTAAGATGTTGTAAAGTGACTTTCTGTCACAATGCAGTACATGCACCTCAACACCCAACTTCATGAACAGCACATCAGAGTGAATGATGCGACTGAACCGCGTGCGCTGGAGCCACCAGTGAGCCGCCAGTAGCTCATTGAGGCCCCTTGTGTTGTATGCGCTTGGTTTCAAGCTTCTAAGACCTTCCAATTTCAAGCTATGAAGGAAAAGTGAAGACGCGTTTACTTTTCATATTTCATGACAGTTGGCTGAGACGGCCAAAACATGCACTCGTGGAAACTTTTTTCAAAATCCACTTTGGGTTTGTAAGATGTTGTAAAGTGACTTTCTGTCACAATGCAGTACATGCACCTCAACACCCAACTTCATGAACACCACATCAGAGTGAATGATGCGACTGAACCGCGTGCGCTGGAGCCACCAGTGAGCCGCCAGTAGCTCATTGAGGCCCCTTGTGTTGTATGCGCTTGGTTTCAAGCTTCTAAGACCTTCCAATTTCAAGCTATGAAGGAAAAGTGAAGACGCGTTTACTTTTCATATTTCATGACAGTTGGCTGAGACGGCCAAAACATGCACTCGTGGAAACTTTTTTCAAAATCCACTTTGGGCTTGTAAGATGTTGTAAAGTGACTTTCTGTCACAATGCAGTACATGCACCTCAACACCCAACTTCATGAACACCACATCAGAGTGAGTGATGCGACTGAACCGCGTGCGCTGGAGCCACCAGTGAGCCGCCAGTAGCTCATTGAGGCCCCTTGTGTTGTATGCGCTTGGTTTCAAGCTTCTAAGACCTTCCAATTTCAAGCTATGAAGGAAAAGTGAAGACGCGTTTACTTTTCATATTTCATGACAGTTGGCTGAGACGGCCAAAACATGCACTCGTGGAAACTTTTTTCAAAATCCACTTTGGGCTTGTAAGATGTTGTAAAGTGACTTTCTGTCACAATGCAGTACATGCACCTCAACACCCAACTTCATGAACACCACATCAAAGTGAATGATGCGACTGAACCGCGTGCGCTGGAGCCACCAGTGAGCCGCCAGTAGCTCATTGAGGCCCCTTGTGTTGTATGCGCTTGGTTTCAAGCTTCTAAGACCTTCCAATTTCAAGCTATGAAGGAAAAGTGAAGACACGTTTACTTTTCATATTTCATGACAGTTGGCTGAGACGGCCAAAACATGCGCTCGTGGAAACTTTTTTCAAAATCCACTTTGGGCTTGTAAGATGTTGTAAAGTGACTTTCTGTCACAATGCAGTACATGCACCTCAACACCCAACTTCATGAACAGCACATCAGAGTGAATGATGCGACTGAACCGCGTGCGCTGGAGCCACCAGTGAGCCGCCAGTAGCTCATTGAGGCCCCTTGTGTTGTATGCGCTTGGTTTCAAGCTTCTAAGACCTTCCAATTTCAAGCTATGAAGGAAAAGTGAAGACGCGTTTACTTTTCATATTTCATGACAGTTGGCTGAGACGGCCAAAACATGCACTCGTGGAAACTTTTTTCAAAATCCACTTTGGGTTTGTAAGATGTTGTAAAGTGACTTTCTGTCACAATGCAGTACATGCACCTCAACACCCAACTTCATGAACACCACATCAGAGTGAATGATGCGACTGAACCGCGTGCGCTGGAGCCACCAGTGAGCCGCCAGTAGCTCATTGAGGCCCCTTGTGTTGTATGCGCTTGGTTTCAAGCTTCTAAGACCTTCCAATTTCAAGCTATGAAGGAAAAGTGAAGACGCGTTTACTTTTCATATTTCATGACAGTTGGCTGAGACGGCCAAAACATGCACTCGTGGAAACTTTTTTCAAAATCCACTTTGGGCTTGTAAGATGTTGTAAAGTGACTTTCTGTCACAATGCAGTACATGCACCTCAACACCCAACTTCATGAACACCACATCAAAGTGAATGATGCGACTGAACCGCGTGCGCTGGAGCCACCAGTGAGCCGCCAGTAGCTCATTGAGGCCCCTTGTGTTGTATGCGCTTGGTTTCAAGCTTCTAAGACCTTCCAATTTCAAGCTATGAAGGAAAAGTGAAGACACGTTTACTTTTCATATTTCATGACAGTTGGCTGAGACGGCCAAAACATGCGCTCGTGGAAACTTTTTTCAAAATCCACTTTGGGCTTGTAAGATGTTGTAAAGTGACTTTCTGTCACAATGCAGTACATGCACCTCAACACCCAACTTCATGAACAGCACATCAGAGTGAATGATGCGACTGAACCGCGTGCGCTGGAGCCACCAGTGAGCCGCCAGTAGCTCATTGAGGCCCCTTGTGTTGTATGCGCTTGGTTTCAAGCTTCTAAGACCTTCCAATTTCAAGCTATGAAGGAAAAGTGAAGACGCGTTTACTTTTCATATTTCATGACAGTTGGCTGAGACGGCCAAAACATGCACTCGTGGAAACTTTTTTCAAAATCCACTTTGGGTTTGTAAGATGTTGTAAAGTGACTTTCTGTCACAATGCAGTACATGCACCTCAACACCCAACTTCATGAACACCACATCAGAGTGAATGATGCGACTGAACCGCGTGCGCTGGAGCCACCAGTGAGCCGCCAGTAGCTCATTGAGGCCCCTTGTGTTGTATGCGCTTGGTTTCAAGCTTCTAAGACCTTCCAATTTCAAGCTATGAAGGAAAAGTGAAGACGCGTTTACTTTTCATATTTCATGACAGTTGGCTGAGACGGCCAAAACATGCACTCGTGGAAACTTTTTTCAAAATCCACTTTGGGCTTGTAAGATGTTGTAAAGTGACTTTCTGTCACAATGCAGTACATGCACCTCAACACCCAACTTCATGAACACCACATCAGAGTGAATGATGCGACTGAACCGCGTGCGCTGGAGCCACCAGTGAGCCGCCAGTAGCTCATTGAGGCCCCTTGTGTTGTATGCGCTTGGTTTCAAGCTTCTAAGACCTTCCAATTTCAAGCTATGAAGGAAAAGTGAAGACGCGTTTACTTTTCATATTTCATGACAGTTGGCTGAGACGGCCAAAACATGCACTCGTGGAAACTTTTTTCAAAATCCACTTTGGGCTTGTAAGATGTTGTAAAGTGACTTTCTGTCACAATGCAGTACATGCACCTCAACACCCAACTTCATGAACACCACATCAGAGTGAATGATGCGACTGAACCGCGTGCGCTGGAGCCACCAGTGAGCCGCCAGTAGCTCATTGAGGCCCCTTGTGTTGTATGCGCTTGGTTTCAAGCTTCTAAGACCTTCCAATTTCAAGCTATGAAGGAAAAGTGAAGACGCGTTTACTTTTCATATTTCATGACAGTTGGCTGAGACGGCCAAAACATGCACTCGTGGAAACTTTTTTCAAAATCCACTTTGGGCTTGTAAGATGTTGTAAAGTGACTTTCTGTCACAATGCAGTACATGCACCTCAACACCCAACTTCATGAACACCACATCAGAGTGAATGATGCGACTGAACCGCGTGCGCTGGAGCCACCAGTGAGCGGCCAGTAGCTCATTGAGGCCCCTTGTGTTGTATGCGCTTGGTTTCAAGCTTCTAAGACCTTCCAATTTCAAGCTATGAAGGAAAAGTGAAGACGCGTTTACTTTTCATATTTCATGACAGTTGGCTGAGACGGCCAAAACATGCACTCGTGGAAACTTTTTTCAAAATCCACTTTGGGCTTGTAAGATGTTGTAAAGTGACTTTCTGTCACAATGCAGTACATGCACCTCAACACCCAACTTCATGAACACCACATCAGAGTGAGTGATGCGACTGAACCGCGTGCGCTGGAGCCACCAGTGAGCCGCCAGTAGCTCATTGAGGCCCCTTGTGTTGTATGCGCTTGGTTTCAAGCTTCTAAGACCTTCCAATTTCAAGCTATGAAGGAAAAGTGAAGACGCGTTTACTTTTCATATTTCATGACAGTTGGCTGAGACGGCCAAAACATGCACTCGTGGAAACTTTTTTCAAAATCCACTTTGGGCTTGTAAGATGTTGTAAAGTGACTTTCTGTCACAATGCAGTACATGCACCTCAACACCCAACTTCATGAACACCACATCAAAGTGAATGATGCGACTGAACCGCGTGCGCTGGAGCCACCAGTGAGCCGCCAGTAGCTCATTGAGGCCCCTTGTGTTGTATGCGCTTGGTTTCAAGCTTCTAAGACCTTCCAATTTCAAGCTATGAAGGAAAAGTGAAGACACGTTTACTTTTCATATTTCATGACAGTTGGCTGAGACGGCCAAAACATGCGCTCGTGGAAACTTTTTTCAAAATCCACTTTGGGCTTGTAAGATGTTGTAAAGTGACTTTCTGTCACAATGCAGTACATGCACCTCAACACCCAACTTCATGAACAGCACATCAGAGTGAATGATGCGACTGAACCGCGTGCGCTGGAGCCACCAGTGAGCCGCCAGTAGCTCATTGAGGCCCCTTGTGTTGTATGCGCTTGGTTTCAAGCTTCTAAGACCTTCCAATTTCAAGCTATGAAGGAAAAGTGAAGACGCGTTTACTTTTCATATTTCATGACAGTTGGCTGAGACGGCCAAAACATGCACTCG
Source organism: Sardina pilchardus (assembly GCF_963854185.1). NCBI lineage: Eukaryota > Metazoa > Chordata > Actinopteri > Clupeiformes > Clupeidae > Sardina > Sardina pilchardus. The sequence goes on along the minus strand of NW_026910824.1, from coordinate 134,901 downwards.
TGGAAACTTTTTTCAAAATCCACTTTGGGTTTGTAAGATGTTGTAAAGTGACTTTCTGTCACAATGCAGTACATGCACCTCAACACCCAACTTCATGAACACCACATCAGAGTGAATGATGCGACTGAACCGCGTGCGCTGGAGCCACCAGTGAGCCGCCAGTAGCTCATTGAGGCCCCTTGTGTTGTATGCGCTTGGTTTCAAGCTTCTAAGACCTTCCAATTTCAAGCTATGAAGGAAAAGTGAAGACGCGTTTACTTTTCATATTTCATGACAGTTGGCTGAGACGGCCAAAACATGCACTCGTGGAAACTTTTTTCAAAATCCACTTTGGGCTTGTAAGATGTTGTAAAGTGACTTTCTGTCACAATGCAGTACATGCACCTCAACACCCAACTTCATGAACACCACATCAGAGTGAGTGATGCGACTGAACCGCGTGCGCTGGAGCCACCAGTGAGCCGCCAGTAGCTCATTGAGGCCCCTTGTGTTGTATGCGCTTGGTTTCAAGCTTCTAAGACCTTCCAATTTCAAGCTATGAAGGAAAAGTGAAGACGCGTTTACTTTTCATATTTCATGACAGTTGGCTGAGACGGCCAAAACATGCACTCGTGGAAACTTTTTTCAAAATCCACTTTGGGCTTGTAAGATGTTGTAAAGTGACTTTCTGTCACAATGCAGTACATGCACCTCAACACCCAACTTCATGAACACCACATCAAAGTGAATGATGCGACTGAACCGCGTGCGCTGGAGCCACCAGTGAGCCGCCAGTAGCTCATTGAGGCCCCTTGTGTTGTATGCGCTTGGTTTCAAGCTTCTAAGACCTTCCAATTTCAAGCTATGAAGGAAAAGTGAAGACACGTTTACTTTTCATATTTCATGACAGTTGGCTGAGACGGCCAAAACATGCGCTCGTGGAAACTTTTTTCAAAATCCACTTTGGGCTTGTAAGATGTTGTAAAGTGACTTTCTGTCACAATGCAGTACATGCACCTCAACACCCAACTTCATGAACAGCACATCAGAGTGAATGATGCGACTGAACCGCGTGCGCTGGAGCCACCAGTGAGCCGCCAGTAGCTCATTGAGGCCCCTTGTGTTGTATGCGCTTGGTTTCAAGCTTCTAAGACCTTCCAATTTCAAGCTATGAAGGAAAAGTGAAGACGCGTTTACTTTTCATATTTCATGACAGTTGGCTGAGACGGCCAAAACATGCACTCGTGGAAACTTTTTTCAAAATCCACTTTGGGTTTGTAAGATGTTGTAAAGTGACTTTCTGTCACAATGCAGTACATGCACCTCAACACCCAACTTCATGAACACCACATCAGAGTGAATGATGCGACTGAACCGCGTGCGCTGGAGCCACCAGTGAGCCGCCAGTAGCTCATTGAGGCCCCTTGTGTTGTATGCGCTTGGTTTCAAGCTTCTAAGACCTTCCAATTTCAAGCTATGAAGGAAAAGTGAAGACGCGTTTACTTTTCATATTTCATGACAGTTGGCTGAGACGGCCAAAACATGCACTCGTGGAAACTTTTTTCAAAATCCACTTTGGGCTTGTAAGATGTTGTAAAGTGACTTTCTGTCACAATGCAGTACATGCACCTCAACACCCAACTTCATGAACACCACATCAAAGTGAATGATGCGACTGAACCGCGTGCGCTGGAGCCACCAGTGAGCCGCCAGTAGCTCATTGAGGCCCCTTGTGTTGTATGCGCTTGGTTTCAAGCTTCTAAGACCTTCCAATTTCAAGCTATGAAGGAAAAGTGAAGACACGTTTACTTTTCATATTTCATGACAGTTGGCTGAGACGGCCAAAACATGCGCTCGTGGAAACTTTTTTCAAAATCCACTTTGGGCTTGTAAGATGTTGTAAAGTGACTTTCTGTCACAATGCAGTACATGCACCTCAACACCCAACTTCATGAACAGCACATCAGAGTGAATGATGCGACTGAACCGCGTGCGCTGGAGCCACCAGTGAGCCGCCAGTAGCTCATTGAGGCCCCTTGTGTTGTATGCGCTTGGTTTCAAGCTTCTAAGACCTTCCAATTTCAAGCTATGAAGGAAAAGTGAAGACGCGTTTACTTTTCATATTTCATGACAGTTGGCTGAGACGGCCAAAACATGCACTCGTGGAAACTTTTTTCAAAATCCACTTTGGGTTTGTAAGATGTTGTAAAGTGACTTTCTGTCACAATGCAGTACATGCACCTCAACACCCAACTTCATGAACACCACATCAGAGTGAATGATGCGACTGAACCGCGTGCGCTGGAGCCACCAGTGAGCCGCCAGTAGCTCATTGAGGCCCCTTGTGTTGTATGCGCTTGGTTTCAAGCTTCTAAGACCTTCCAATTTCAAGCTATGAAGGAAAAGTGAAGACGCGTTTACTTTTCATATTTCATGACAGTTGGCTGAGACGGCCAAAACATGCACTCGTGGAAACTTTTTTCAAAATCCACTTTGGGCTTGTAAGATGTTGTAAAGTGACTTTCTGTCACAATGCAGTACATGCACCTCAACACCCAACTTCATGAACACCACATCAGAGTGAATGATGCGACTGAACCGCGTGCGCTGGAGCCACCAGTGAGCCGCCAGTAGCTCATTGAGGCCCCTTGTGTTGTATGCGCTTGGTTTCAAGCTTCTAAGACCTTCCAATTTCAAGCTATGAAGGAAAAGTGAAGACGCGTTTACTTTTCATATTTCATGACAGTTGGCTGAGACGGCCAAAACATGCACTCGTGGAAACTTTTTTCAAAATCCACTTTGGGCTTGTAAGATGTTGTAAAGTGACTTTCTGTCACAATGCAGTACATGCACCTCAACACCCAACTTCATGAACACCACATCAGAGTGAATGATGCGACTGAACCGCGTGCGCTGGAGCCACCAGTGAGCCGCCAGTAGCTCATTGAGGCCCCTTGTGTTGTATGCGCTTGGTTTCAAGCTTCTAAGACCTTCCAATTTCAAGCTATGAAGGAAAAGTGAAGACGCGTTTACTTTTCATATTTCATGACAGTTGGCTGAGGCGGCCAAAACATGCACTCGTGGAAACTTTTTTCAAAATCCACTTTGGGCTTGTAAGATGTTGTTAAGTGACTTTCTGTCACAATGTAGTACATGCACCTCAACACCCAACTTCATGAACACCACATCAGAGTGAATGATGCGACTGAACCACGTGCGCTGGAGCCACCAGTGAGCGGCCAGTAGCTCATTGAGGCCCCTTGTGTTGTATGCGCTTGGTTTCAAGCTTCTAAGACCTTCCAATTTCAAGCTATGAAGGAAAAGTGAAGACGCGTTTACTTTTCATATTTCATGACAGTTGGCTGAGACGGCCAAAACATGCACTCGTGGAAACTTTTTTCAAAATCCACTTTGGGCTTGTAAGATGTTGTAAAGTGACTTTCTGTCACAATGCAGTACATGCACCTCAACACCCAACTTCATGAACACCACATCAGAGTGAATGATGCGACTGAACCGCGTGCGCTGGAGCCACCAGTGAGCGGCCAGTAGCTCATTGAGGCCCCTTGTGTTGTATGCGCTTGGTTTCAAGCTTCTAAGACCTTCCAATTTCAAGCTATGAAGGAAAAGTGAAGACGCGTTTACTTTTCATATTTCATGACAGTTGGCTGAGACGGCCAAAACATGCACTCGTGGAAACTTTTTTCAAAATCCACTTTGGGCTTGTAAGATGTTGTAAAGTGACTTTCTGTCACAATGCAGTACATGCACCTCAACACCCAACTTCATGAACACCACATCAGAGTGAGTGATGCGACTGAACCGCGTGCGCTGGAGCCACCAGTGAGCCGCCAGTAGCTCATTGAGGCCCCTTGTGTTGTATGCGCTTGGTTTCAAGCTTCTAAGACCTTCCAATTTCAAGCTATGAAGGAAAAGTGAAGACGCGTTTACTTTTCATATTTCATGACAGTTGGCTGAGACGGCCAAAACATGCACTCGTGGAAACTTTTTTCAAAATCCACTTTGGGCTTGTAAGATGTTGTAAAGTGACTTTCTGTCACAATGCAGTACATGCACCTCAACACCCAACTTCATGAACACCACATCAAAGTGAATGATGCGACTGAACCGCGTGCGCTGGAGCCACCAGTGAGCCGCCAGTAGCTCATTGAGGCCCCTTGTGTTGTATGCGCTTGGTTTCAAGCTTCTAAGACCTTCCAATTTCAAGCTATGAAGGAAAAGTGAAGACACGTTTACTTTTCATATTTCATGACAGTTGGCTGAGACGGCCAAAACATGCGCTCGTGGAAACTTTTTTCAAAATCCACTTTGGGCTTGTAAGATGTTGTAAAGTGACTTTCTGTCACAATGCAGTACATGCACCTCAACACCCAACTTCATGAACAGCACATCAGAGTGAATGATGCGACTGAACCGCGTGCGCTGGAGCCACCAGTGAGCCGCCAGTAGCTCATTGAGGCCCCTTGTGTTGTATGCGCTTGGTTTCAAGCTTCTAAGACCTTCCAATTTCAAGCTATGAAGGAAAAGTGAAGACGCGTTTACTTTTCATATTTCATGACAGTTGGCTGAGACGGCCAAAACATGCACTCGTGGAAACTTTTTTCAAAATCCACTTTGGGTTTGTAAGATGTTGTAAAGTGACTTTCTGTCACAATGCAGTACATGCACCTCAACACCCAACTTCATGAACACCACATCAGAGTGAATGATGCGACTGAACCGCGTGCGCTGGAGCCACCAGTGAGCCGCCAGTAGCTCATTGAGGCCCCTTGTGTTGTATGCGCTTGGTTTCAAGCTTCTAAGACCTTCCAATTTCAAGCTATGAAGGAAAAGTGAAGACGCGTTTACTTTTCATATTTCATGACAGTTGGCTGAGACGGCCAAAACATGCACTCGTGGAAACTTTTTTCAAAATCCACTTTGGGCTTGTAAGATGTTGTAAAGTGACTTTCTGTCACAATGCAGTACATGCACCTCAACACCCAACTTCATGAACACCACATCAGAGTGAGTGATGCGACTGAACCGCGTGCGCTGGAGCCACCAGTGAGCCGCCAGTAGCTCATTGAGGCCCCTTGTGTTGTATGCGCTTGGTTTCAAGCTTCTAAGACCTTCCAATTTCAAGCTATGAAGGAAAAGTGAAGACGCGTTTACTTTTCATATTTCATGACAGTTGGCTGAGACGGCCAAAACATGCACTCGTGGAAACTTTTTTCAAAATCCACTTTGGGCTTGTAAGATGTTGTAAAGTGACTTTCTGTCACAATGCAGTACATGCACCTCAACACCCAACTTCATGAACACCACATCAAAGTGAATGATGCGACTGAACCGCGTGCGCTGGAGCCACCAGTGAGCCGCCAGTAGCTCATTGAGGCCCCTTGTGTTGTATGCGCTTGGTTTCAAGCTTCTAAGACCTTCCAATTTCAAGCTATGAAGGAAAAGTGAAGACACGTTTACTTTTCATATTTCATGACAGTTGGCTGAGACGGCCAAAACATGCGCTCGTGGAAACTTTTTTCAAAATCCACTTTGGGCTTGTAAGATGTTGTAAAGTGACTTTCTGTCACAATGCAGTACATGCACCTCAACACCCAACTTCATGAACAGCACATCAGAGTGAATGATGCGACTGAACCGCGTGCGCTGGAGCCACCAGTGAGCCGCCAGTAGCTCATTGAGGCCCCTTGTGTTGTATGCGCTTGGTTTCAAGCTTCTAAGACCTTACAATTTCAAGCTATGAAGGAAAAGTGAAGACGCGTTTACTTTTCATATTTCATGACAGTTGGCTGAGACGGCCAAAACATGCACTCGTGGAAACTTTTTTCAAAATCCACTTTGGGTTTGTAAGATGTTGTAAAGTGACTTTCTGTCACAATGCAGTACATGCACCTCAACACCCAACTTCATGAACACCACATCAGAGTGAATGATGCGACTGAACCGCGTGCGCTGGAGCCACCAGTGAGCCGCCAGTAGCTCATTGAGGCCCCTTGTGTTGTATGCGCTTGGTTTCAAGCTTCTAAGACCTTCCAATTTCAAGCTATGAAGGAAAAGTGAAGACGCGTTTACTTTTCATATTTCATGACAGTTGGCTGAGACGGCCAAAACATGCACTCGTGGAAACTTTTTTCAAAATCCACTTTGGGCTTGTAAGATGTTGTAAAGTGACTTTCTGTCACAATGCAGTACATGCACCTCAACACCCAACTTCATGAACACCACATCAGAGTGAATGATGCGACTGAACCGCGTGCGCTGGAGCCACCAGTGAGCCGCCAGTAGCTCATTGAGGCCCCTTGTGTTGTATGCGCTTGGTTTCAAGCTTCTAAGACCTTCCAATTTCAAGCTATGAAGGAAAAGTGAAGACGCGTTTACTTTTCATATTTCATGACAGTTGGCTGAGACGGCCAAAACATGCACTCGTGGAAACTTTTTTCAAAATCCACTTTGGGCTTGTAAGATGTTGTAAAGTGCCTTTCTGTCACAATGCAGTACATGCACCTCAACACCCAACTTCATGAACACCACATCAGAGTGAATGATGCGACTGAACCGCGTGCGCTGGAGCCACCAGTGAGCCGCCAGTAGCTCATTGAGGCCCCTTGTGTTGTATGCGCTTGGTTTCAAGCTTCTAAGACCTTCCAATTTCAAGCTATGAAGGAAAAGTGAAGACGCGTTTACTTTTCATATTTCATGACAGTTGGCTGAGGCGGCCAAAACATGCACTCGTGGAAACTTTTTTCAAAATCCACTTTGGGCTTGTAAGATGTTGTTAAGTGACTTTCTGTCACAATGTAGTACATGCACCTCAACACCCAACTTCATGAACACCACATCAGAGTGAATGATGCGACTGAACCACGTGCGCTGGAGCCACCAGTGAGCGGCCAGTAGCTCATTGAGGCCCCTTGTGTTGTATGCGCTTGGTTTCAAGCTTCTAAGACCTTCCAATTTCAAGCTATGAAGGAAAAGTGAAGACGCGTTTACTTTTCATATTTCATGACAGTTGGCTGAGACGGCCAAAACATGCACTCGTGGAAACTTTTTTCAAAATCCACTTTGGGCTTGTAAGATGTTGTAAAGTGACTTTCTGTCACAATGCAGTACATGCACCTCAACACCCAACTTCATGAACACCACATCAGAGTGAATGATGCGACTGAACCGCGTGCGCTGGAGCCACCAGTGAGCGGCCAGTAGCTCATTGAGGCCCCTTGTGTTGTATGCGCTTGGTTTCAAGCTTCTAAGACCTTCCAATTTCAAGCTATGAAGGAAAAGTGAAGACGCGTTTACTTTTCATATTTCATGACAGTTGGCTGAGACGGCCAAAACATGCACTCGTGGAAACTTTTTTCAAAATCCACTTTGGGCTTGTAAGATGTTGTAAAGTGACTTTCTGTCACAATGCAGTACATGCACCTCAACACCCAACTTCATGAACACCACATCAGAGTGAGTGATGCGACTGAACCGCGTGCGCTGGAGCCACCAGTGAGCCGCCAGTAGCTCATTGAGGCCCCTTGTGTTGTATGCGCTTGGTTTCAAGCTTCTAAGACCTTCCAATTTCAAGCTATGAAGGAAAAGTGAAGACGCGTTTACTTTTCATATTTCATGACAGTTGGCTGAGACGGCCAAAACATGCACTCGTGGAAACTTTTTTCAAAATCCACTTTGGGCTTGTAAGATGTTGTAAAGTGACTTTCTGTCACAATGCAGTACATGCACCTCAACACCCAACTTCATGAACACCACATCAAAGTGAATGATGCGACTGAACCGCGTGCGCTGGAGCCACCAGTGAGCCGCCAGTAGCTCATTGAGGCCCCTTGTGTTGTATGCGCTTGGTTTCAAGCTTCTAAGACCTTCCAATTTCAAGCTATGAAGGAAAAGTGAAGACACGTTTACTTTTCATATTTCATGACAGTTGGCTGAGACGGCCAAAACATGCGCTCGTGGAAACTTTTTTCAAAATCCACTTTGGGCTTGTAAGATGTTGTAAAGTGACTTTCTGTCACAATGCAGTACATGCACCTCAACACCCAACTTCATGAACAGCACATCAGAGTGAATGATGCGACTGAACCGCGTGCGCTGGAGCCACCAGTGAGCCGCCAGTAGCTCATTGAGGCCCCTTGTGTTGTATGCGCTTGGTTTCAAGCTTCTAAGACCTTCCAATTTCAAGCTATGAAGGAAAAGTGAAGACGCGTTTACTTTTCATATTTCATGACAGTTGGCTGAGACGGCCAAAACATGCACTCGTGGAAACTTTTTTCAAAATCCACTTTGGGTTTGTAAGATGTTGTAAAGTGACTTTCTGTCACAATGCAGTACATGCACCTCAACACCCAACTTCATGAACACCACATCAGAGTGAATGATGCGACTGAACCGCGTGCGCTGGAGCCACCAGTGAGCCGCCAGTAGCTCATTGAGGCCCCTTGTGTTGTATGCGCTTGGTTTCAAGCTTCTAAGACCTTCCAATTTCAAGCTATGAAGGAAAAGTGAAGACGCGTTTACTTTTCATATTTCATGACAGTTGGCTGAGACGGCCAAAACATGCACTCGTGGAAACTTTTTTCAAAATCCACTTTGGGCTTGTAAGATGTTGTAAAGTGACTTTCTGTCACAATGCAGTACATGCACCTCAACACCCAACTTCATGAACACCACATCAGAGTGAGTGATGCGACTGAACCGCGTGCGCTGGAGCCACCAGTGAGCCGCCAGTAGCTCATTGAGGCCCCTTGTGTTGTATGCGCTTGGTTTCAAGCTTCTAAGACCTTCCAATTTCAAGCTATGAAGGAAAAGTGAAGACGCGTTTACTTTTCATATTTCATGACAGTTGGCTGAGACGGCCAAAACATGCACTCGTGGAAACTTTTTTCAAAATCCACTTTGGGCTTGTAAGATGTTGTAAAGTGACTTTCTGTCACAATGCAGTACATGCACCTCAACACCCAACTTCATGAACACCACATCAAAGTGAATGATGCGACTGAACCGCGTGCGCTGGAGCCACCAGTGAGCCGCCAGTAGCTCATTGAGGCCCCTTGTGTTGTATGCGCTTGGTTTCAAGCTTCTAAGACCTTCCAATTTCAAGCTATGAAGGAAAAGTGAAGACACGTTTACTTTTCATATTTCATGACAGTTGGCTGAGACGGCCAAAACATGCGCTCGTGGAAACTTTTTTCAAAATCCACTTTGGGCTTGTAAGATGTTGTAAAGTGACTTTCTGTCACAATGCAGTACATGCACCTCAACACCCAACTTCATGAACAGCACATCAGAGTGAATGATGCGACTGAACCGCGTGCGCTGGAGCCACCAGTGAGCCGCCAGTAGCTCATTGAGGCCCCTTGTGTTGTATGCGCTTGGTTTCAAGCTTCTAAGACCTTCCAATTTCAAGCTATGAAGGAAAAGTGAAGACGCGTTTACTTTTCATATTTCATGACAGTTGGCTGAGACGGCCAAAACATGCACTCGTGGAAACTTTTTTCAAAATCCACTTTGGGTTTGTAAGATGTTGTAAAGTGACTTTCTGTCACAATGCAGTACATGCACCTCAACACCCAACTTCATGAACACCACATCAGAGTGAATGATGCGACTGAACCGCGTGCGCTGGAGCCACCAGTGAGCCGCCAGTAGCTCATTGAGGCCCCTTGTGTTGTATGCGCTTGGTTTCAAGCTTCTAAGACCTTCCAATTTCAAGCTATGAAGGAAAAGTGAAGACGCGTTTACTTTTCATATTTCATGACAGTTGGCTGAGACGGCCAAAACATGCACTCGTGGAAACTTTTTTCAAAATCCACTTTGGGCTTGTAAGATGTTGTAAAGTGACTTTCTGTCACAATGCAGTACATGCACCTCAACACCCAACTTCATGAACACCACATCAAAGTGAATGATGCGACTGAACCGCGTGCGCTGGAGCCACCAGTGAGCCGCCAGTAGCTCATTGAGGCCCCTTGTGTTGTATGCGCTTGGTTTCAAGCTTCTAAGACCTTCCAATTTCAAGCTATGAAGGAAAAGTGAAGACACGTTTACTTTTCATATTTCATGACAGTTGGCTGAGACGGCCAAAACATGCGCTCGTGGAAACTTTTTTCAAAATCCACTTTGGGCTTGTAAGATGTTGTAAAGTGACTTTCTGTCACAATGCAGTACATGCACCTCAACACCCAACTTCATGAACAGCACATCAGAGTGAATGATGCGACTGAACCGCGTGCGCTGGAGCCACCAGTGAGCCGCCAGTAGCTCATTGAGGCCCCTTGTGTTGTATGCGCTTGGTTTCAAGCTTCTAAGACCTTCCAATTTCAAGCTATGAAGGAAAAGTGAAGACGCGTTTACTTTTCATATTTCATGACAGTTGGCTGAGACGGCCAAAACATGCACTCGTGGAAACTTTTTTCAAAATCCACTTTGGGTTTGTAAGATGTTGTAAAGTGACTTTCTGTCACAATGCAGTACATGCACCTCAACACCCAACTTCATGAACACCACATCAGAGTGAATGATGCGACTGAACCGCGTGCGCTGGAGCCACCAGTGAGCCGCCAGTAGCTCATTGAGGCCCCTTGTGTTGTATGCGCTTGGTTTCAAGCTTCTAAGACCTTCCAATTTCAAGCTATGAAGGAAAAGTGAAGACGCGTTTACTTTTCATATTTCATGACAGTTGGCTGAGACGGCCAAAACATGCACTCGTGGAAACTTTTTTCAAAATCCACTTTGGGCTTGTAAGATGTTGTAAAGTGACTTTCTGTCACAATGCAGTACATGCACCTCAACACCCAACTTCATGAACACCACATCAGAGTGAGTGATGCGACTGAACCGCGTGCGCTGGAGCCACCAGTGAGCCGCCAGTAGCTCATTGAGGCCCCTTGTGTTGTATGCGCTTGGTTTCAAGCTTCTAAGACCTTCCAATTTCAAGCTATGAAGGAAAAGTGAAGACGCGTTTACTTTTCATATTTCATGACAGTTGGCTGAGACGGCCAAAACATGCACTCGTGGAAACTTTTTTCAAAATCCACTTTGGGCTTGTAAGATGTTGTAAAGTGACTTTCTGTCACAATGCAGTACATGCACCTCAACACCCAACTTCATGAACACCACATCAAAGTGAATGATGCGACTGAACCGCGTGCGCTGGAGCCACCAGTGAGCCGCCAGTAGCTCATTGAGGCCCCTTGTGTTGTATGCGCTTGGTTTCAAGCTTCTAAGACCTTCCAATTTCAAGCTATGAAGGAAAAGTGAAGACACGTTTACTTTTCATATTTCATGACAGTTGGCTGAGACGGCCAAAACATGCGCTCGTGGAAACTTTTTTCAAAATCCACTTTGGGCTTGTAAGATGTTGTAAAGTGACTTTCTGTCACAATGCAGTACATGCACCTCAACACCCAACTTCATGAACAGCACATCAGAGTGAATGATGCGACTGAACCGCGTGCGCTGGAGCCACCAGTGAGCCGCCAGTAGCTCATTGAGGCCCCTTGTGTTGTATGCGCTTGGTTTCAAGCTTCTAAGACCTTCCAATTTCAAGCTATGAAGGAAAAGTGAAGACGCGTTTACTTTTCATATTTCATGACAGTTGGCTGAGGCGGCCAAAACATGCACTCGTGGAAACTTTTTTCAAAATCCACTTTGGGCTTGTAAGATGTTGTTAAGTGACTTTCTGTCACAATGCAGTACATGCACCTCAACACCCAACTTCATGAACACCACATCAGAGTGAATGATGCGACTGAACCGCGTGCGCTGGAGCCACCAGTGAGCGGCTAGTAGCTCATTGATGCCCCTTGTGTTGTATGCGCTTGGTTTCAAGCTTCTAAGACCTTCCAATTTCAAGCTATGAAGGAAAAGTGAAGACGCGTTTACTTTTCATATTTCATATTTCAGTCGCACCAGTGAGCGGCTAGTAGCTCATTGATGCCCCTTGTGTTGTATGCGCTTGGTTTCAAGCTTCTAAGACCTTCCAATTTCAAGCTATGAAGGAAAAGTGAAGACGCGTTTACTTTTCATATTTCATGACAGTTGGCTGAGACGGCCAAAACATGCACTCGTGGAAACTTTTTTCAAAATCCACTTTGGGCTTGTAAGATGTTGTAAAGTGACTTTCTGTCACAATGCAGTACATGCACCTCAACACCCAACTTCATGAACACCACATCAGAGTGAATGATGCGACTGAACCACGTGCGCTGGAGCCACCAGTGAGCGGCCAGTAGCTCATTGAGGCCCCTTGTGTTGTATGCGCTTGGTTTCAAGCTTCTAAGACCTTCCAATTTCAAGCTATGAAGGAAAAGTGAAGACGCGTTTACTTTTCATATTTCATGACAGTTGGCTGAGACGGCCAAAACATGCACTCGTGGAAACTTTTTTCAAAATCCACTTTGGGCTTGTAAGATGTTGTAAAGTGACTTTCTGTCACAATGCAGTACATGCACCTCAACACCCAACTTCATGAACACCACATCAAAGTGAATGATGCGACTGAACCGCGTGCGCTGGAGCCACCAGTGAGCCGCCAGTAGCTCATTGAGGCCCCTTGTGTTGTATGCGCTTGGTTTCAAGCTTCTAAGACCTTCCAATTTCAAGCTATGAAGGAAAAGTGAAGACGCGTTTACTTTTCATATTTCATGACAGTTGGCTGAGACGGCCAAAACATGCACTCGTGGAAACTTTTTTCAAAATCAACTTTGGGCTTGTAAGATGTTGTAAAGTGACTTTCTGTCACAATGCAGTACATGCACCTCAACACCCAACTTCATGAACACCACATCAGAGTGAATGATGCGACTGAACCGCGTGCGCTGGAGCCACCAGTGAGCCGCCAGTAGCTCATTGAGGCCCCTTGTGTTGTATGCGCTTGGTTTCAAGCTTCTAAGACCTTCCAATTTCAAGCTATGAAGGAAAAGTGAAGACGCGTTTACTTTTCATATTTCATGACAGTTGGCTGAGACGGCCAAAACATGCACTCGTGGAAACTTTTTTCAAAATCCACTTTGGGCTTGTAAGATGTTGTAAAGTGACTTTCTGTCACAATGCAGTACATGCACCTCAACACCCAACTTCATGAACACCACATCAGAGTGAATGATGCGACTGAACCGCATGCGCTGGAGCCACCAGTGAGCGGCCAGTAGCTCATTGAGGCCCCTTGTGTTGTATGCGCTTGGTTTCAAGCTTCTAAGACCTTCCAATTTCAAGCTATGAAGGAAAAGTGAAGACGCGTTTACTTTTCATATTTCATGACAGTTGGCTGAGGCGGCCAAAACATGCACTCGTGGAAACTTTTTTCAAAATCCACTTTGGGCTTGTAAGATGTTGTTAAGTGACTTTCTGTCACAATGCAGTACATGCACCTCAACACCCAACTTCATGAACACCACATCAGAGTGAATGATGCGACTGAACCGCGTGCGCTGGAGCCACCAGTGAGCGGCTAGTAGCTCATTGATGCCCCTTGTGTTGTATGCGCTTGGTTTCAAGCTTCTAAGACCTTCCAATTTCAAGCTATGAAGGAAAAGTGAAGACGCGTTTACTTTTCATATTTCATGACAGTTGGCTGAGACGGCCAAAACATGCACTCGTGGAAACTTTTTTCAAAATCCACTTTGGGCTTGTAAGATGTTGTAAAGTGACTTTCTGTCACAATGCAGTACATGCACCTCAACACCCAACTTCATGAACACCACATCAGAGTGAATGATGCGACTGAACCACGTGCGCTGGAGCCACCAGTGAGCGGCCAGTAGCTCATTGAGGCCCCTTGTGTTGTATGCGCTTGGTTTCAAGCTTCTAAGACCTTCCAATTTCAAGCTATGAAGGAAAAGTGAAGACGCGTTTACTTTTCATATTTCATGACAGTTGGCTGAGACGGCCAAAACATGCACTCGTGGAAACTTTTTTCAAAATCCACTTTGGGCTTGTAAGATGTTGTAAAGTGACTTTCTGTCACAATGCAGTACATGCACCTCAACACCCAACTTCATGAACACCACATCAGAGTGAGTGATGCGACTGAACCGCGTGCGCTGGAGCCACCAGTGAGCCGCCAGTAGCTCATTGAGGCCCCTTGTGTTGTATGCGCTTGGTTTCAAGCTTCTAAGACCTTCCAATTTCAAGCTATGAAGGAAAAGTGAAGACGCGTTTACTTTTCATATTTCATGACAGTTGGCTGAGACGGCCAAAACATGCACTCGTGGAAACTTTTTTCAAAATCCACTTTGGGCTTGTAAGATGTTGTAAAGTGACTTTCTGTCACAATGCAGTACATGCACCTCAACACCCAACTTCATGAACACCACATCAAAGTGAATGATGCGACTGAACCGCGTGCGCTGGAGCCACCAGTGAGCCGCCAGTAGCTCATTGAGGCCCCTTGTGTTGTATGCGCTTGGTTTCAAGCTTCTAAGACCTTCCAATTTCAAGCTATGAAGGAAAAGTGAAGACACGTTTACTTTTCATATTTCATGACAGTTGGCTGAGACGGCCAAAATATGCGCTCGTGGAAACTTTTTTCAAAATCCACTTTGGGCTTGTAAGATGTTGTAAAGTGACTTTCTGTCACAATGCAGTACATGCACCTCAACACCCAACTTCATGAACAGCACATCAGAGTGAATGATGCGACTGAACCGCGTGCGCTGGAGCCACCAGTGAGCCGCCAGTAGCTCATTGAGGCCCCTTGTGTTGTATGCGCTTGGTTTCAAGCTTCTAAGACCTTCCAATTTCAAGCTATGAAGGAAAAGTGAAGACGCGTTTACTTTTCATATTTCATGACAGTTGGCTGAGACGGCCAAAACATGCACTCGTGGAAACTTTTTTCAAAATCCACTTTGGGCTTGTAAGATGTTGTAAAGTGACTTTCTGTCACAATGCAGTACATGCACCTCAACACCCAACTTCATGAACACCACATCAGAGTGAATGATGCGACTGAACCGCATGCGCTGGAGCAACCAGTGAGCGGCCAGTAGCTCATTGAGGCCCCTTGTGTTGTATGCGCTTGGTTTCAAGCTTCTAAGACCTTCCAATTTCAAGCTATGAAGGAAAAGTGAAGACGCGTTTACTTTTCATATTTCATGACAGTTGGCTGAGGCGGCCAAAACATGCACTCGTGGAAACTTTTTTCAAAATCCACTTTGGGCTTGTAAGATGTTGTTAAGTGACTTTCTGTCACAATGCAGTACATGCACCTCAACACCCAACTTCATGAACACCACATCAGAGTGAATGATGCGACTGAACCGCGTGCGCTGGAGCCACCAGTGAGCGGCTAGTAGCTCATTGATGCCCCTTGTGTTGTATGCGCTTGGTTTCAAGCTTCTAAGACCTTCCAATTTCAAGCTATGAAGGAAAAGTGAAGACGCGTTTACTTTTCATATTTCATGACAGTTGGCTGAGACGGCCAAAACATGCACTCGTGGAAACTTTTTTCAAAATCCACTTTGGGCTTGTAAGATGTTGTAAAGTGACTTTCTGTCACAATGCAGTACATGCACCTCAACACCCAACTTCATGAACACCACATCAGAGTGAATGATGCGACTGAACCGCATGCGCTGGAGCCACCAGTGAGCGGCCAGTAGCTCATTGAGGCCCCTTGTGTTGTATGCGCTTGGTTTCAAGCTTCTAAGACCTTCCAATTTCAAGCTATGAAGGAAAAGTGAAGACGCGTTTACTTTTCATATTTCATGACAGTTGGCTGAGGCGGCCAAAACATGCACTCGTGGAAACTTTTTTCAAAATCCACTTTGGGCTTGTAAGATGTTGTTAAGTGACTTTCTGTCACAATGCAGTACATGCACCTCAACACCCAACTTCATGAACACCACATCAGAGTGAATGATGCGACTGAACCGCGTGCGCTGGAGCCACCAGTGAGCGGCTAGTAGCTCATTGATGCCCCTTGTGTTGTATGCGCTTGGTTTCAAGCTTCTAAGACCTTCCAATTTCAAGCTATGAAGGAAAAGTGAAGACGCGTTTACTTTTCATATTTCATGACAGTTGGCTGAGACGGCCAAAACATGCACTCGTGGAAACTTTTTTCAAAATCCACTTTGGGCTTGTAAGATGTTGTAAAGTGACTTTCTGTCACAATGCAGTACATGCACCTCAACACCCAACTTCATGAACACCACATCAGAGTGAATGATGCGACTGAACCACGTGCGCTGGAGCCACCAGTGAGCGGCCAGTAGCTCATTGAGGCCCCTTGTGTTGTATGCGCTTGGTTTCAAGCTTCTAAGACCTTCCAATTTCAAGCTATGAAGGAAAAGTGAAGACGCGTTTACTTTTCATATTTCATGACAGTTGGCTGAGACGGCCAAAACATGCACTCGTGGAAACTTTTTTCAAAATCCACTTTGGGCTTGTAAGATGTTGTAAAGTGACTTTCTGTCACAATGCAGTACATGCACCTCAACACCCAACTTCATGAACACCACATCAGAGTGAGTGATGCGACTGAACCGCGTGCGCTGGAGCCACCAGTGAGCCGCCAGTAGCTCATTGAGGCCCCTTGTGTTGTATGCGCTTGGTTTCAAGCTTCTAAGACCTTCCAATTTCAAGCTATGAAGGAAAAGTGAAGACGCGTTTACTTTTCATATTTCATGACAGTTGGCTGAGACGGCCAAAACATGCACTCGTGGAAACTTTTTTCAAAATCCACTTTGGGCTTGTAAGATGTTGTAAAGTGACTTTCTGTCACAATGCAGTACATGCACCTCAACACCCAACTTCATGAACACCACATCAAAGTGAATGATGCGACTGAACCGCGTGCGCTGGAGCCACCAGTGAGCCGCCAGTAGCTCATTGAGGCCCCTTGTGTTGTATGCGCTTGGTTTCAAGCTTCTAAGACCTTCCAATTTCAAGCTATGAAGGAAAAGTGAAGACACGTTTACTTTTCATATTTCATGACAGTTGGCTGAGACGGCCAAAACATGCGCTCGTGGAAACTTTTTTCAAAATCCACTTTGGGCTTGTAAGATGTTGTAAAGTGACTTTCTGTCACAATGCAGTACATGCACCTCAACACCCAACTTCATGAACAGCACATCAGAGTGAATGATGCGACTGAACCGCGTGCGCTGGAGCCACCAGTGAGCCGCCAGTAGCTCATTGAGGCCCCTTGTGTTGTATGCGCTTGGTTTCAAGCTTCTAAGACCTTCCAATTTCAAGCTATGAAGGAAAAGTGAAGACGCGTTTACTTTTCATATTTCATGACAGTTGGCTGAGACGGCCAAAACATGCACTCGTGGAAACTTTTTTCAAAATCCACTTTGGATTTGTAAGATGTTGTAAAGTGACTTTCTGTCACAATGCAGTACATGCACCTCAACACCCAACTTCATGAACACCACATCAGAGTGAATGATGCGACTGAACCGCGTGCGCTGGAGCCACCAGTGAGCCGCCAGTAGCTCATTGAGGCCCCTTGTGTTGTATGCGCTTGGTTTCAAGCTTCTAAGACCTTCCAATTTCAAGCTATGAAGGAAAAGTGAAGACGCGTTTACTTTTCATATTTCATGACAGTTGGCTGAGACGGCCAAAACATGCACTCGTGGAAACTTTTTTCAAAATCCACTTTGGGCTTGTAAGATGTTGTAAAGTGACTTTCTGTCACAATGCAGTACATGCACCTCAACACCCAACTTCATGAACACCACATCAGAGTGAGTGATGCGACTGAACCGCGTGCGCTGGAGCCACCAGTGAGCCGCCAGTAGCTCATTGAGGCCCTTTGTGTTGTATGCGCTTGGTTTCAAGCTTCTAAGACCTTCCAATTTCAAGCTATGAAGGAAAAGTGAAGACGCGTTTACTTTTCATATTTCATGACAGTTGGCTGAGACGGCCAAAACATGCACTCGTGGAAACTTTTTTCAAAATCCACTTTGGGCTTGTAAGATGTTGTAAAGTGACTTTCTGTCACAATGCAGTACATGCACCTCAACACCCAACTTCATGAACACCACATCAAAGTGAATGATGCGACTGAACCGCGTGCGCTGGAGCCACCAGTGAGCGGCTAGTAGCTCATTGATGCCCCTTGTGTTGTATGCGCTTGGTTTCAAGCTTCTAAGACCTTCCAATTTCAAGCTATGAAGGAAAAGTGAAGACGCGTTTACTTTTCATATTTCATGACAGTTGGCTGAGACGGCCAAAACATGCACTCGTGGAAACTTTTTTCAAAATCCACTTTGGGCTTGTAAGATGTTGTAAAGTGACTTTCTGTCACAATGCAGTACATGCACCTCAACACCCAACTTCATGAACACCACATCAGAGTGAATGATGCGACTGAACCACGTGCGCTGGAGCCACCAGTGAGCGGCCAGTAGCTCATTGAGGCCCCTTGTGTTGTATGCGCTTGGTTTCAAGCTTCTAAGACCTTCCAATTTCAAGCTATGAAGGAAAAGTGAAGACGCGTTTACTTTTCATATTTCATGACAGTTGGCTGAGACGGCCAAAACATGCACTCGTGGAAACTTTTTTCAAAATCCACTTTGGGCTTGTAAGATGTTGTAAAGTGACTTTCTGTCACAATGCAGTACATGCACCTCAACACCCAACTTCATGAACACCACATCAGAGTGAGTGATGCGACTGAACCGCGTGCGCTGGAGCCACCAGTGAGCCGCCAGTAGCTCATTGAGGCCCCTTGTGTTGTATGCGCTTGGTTTCAAGCTTCTAAGACCTTCCAATTTCAAGCTATGAAGGAAAAGTGAAGACGCGTTTACTTTTCATATTTCATGACAGTTGGCTGAGACGGCCAAAACATGCACTCGTGGAAACTTTTTTCAAAATCCACTTTGGGCTTGTAAGATGTTGTAAAGTGACTTTCTGTCACAATGCAGTACATGCACCTCAACACCCAACTTCATGAACACCACATCAAAGTGAATGATGCGACTGAACCGCGTGCGCTGGAGCCACCAGTGAGCCGCCAGTAGCTCATTGAGGCCCCTTGTGTTGTATG
The DNA here is from genome assembly GCF_963854185.1 of Sardina pilchardus. Taxonomy (NCBI): domain Eukaryota; kingdom Metazoa; phylum Chordata; class Actinopteri; order Clupeiformes; family Clupeidae; genus Sardina; species Sardina pilchardus. The sequence continues at coordinate 115,907 of NW_026910824.1, read as the reverse complement.
CGCTTGGTTTCAAGCTTCTAAGACCTTCCAATTTCAAGCTATGAAGGAAAAGTGAAGACACGTTTACTTTTCATATTTCATGACAGTTGGCTGAGACGGCCAAAACATGCGCTCGTGGAAACTTTTTTCAAAATCCACTTTGGGCTTGTAAGATGTTGTAAAGTGACTTTCTGTCACAATGCAGTACATGCACCTCAACACCCAACTTCATGAACAGCACATCAGAGTGAATGATGCGACTGAACCGCGTGCGCTGGAGCCACCAGTGAGCCGCCAGTAGCTCATTGAGGCCCCTTGTGTTGTATGCGCTTGGTTTCAAGCTTCTAAGACCTTCCAATTTCAAGCTATGAAGGAAAAGTGAAGACGCGTTTACTTTTCATATTTCATGACAGTTGGCTGAGACGGCCAAAACATGCACTCGTGGAAACTTTTTTCAAAATCCACTTTGGGTTTGTAAGATGTTGTAAAGTGACTTTCTGTCACAATGCAGTACATGCACCTCAACACCCAACTTCATGAACACCACATCAGAGTGAATGATGCGACTGAACCGCGTGCGCTGGAGCCACCAGTGAGCCGCCAGTAGCTCATTGAGGCCCCTTGTGTTGTATGCGCTTGGTTTCAAGCTTCTAAGACCTTCCAATTTCAAGCTATGAAGGAAAAGTGAAGACGCGTTTACTTTTCATATTTCATGACAGTTGGCTGAGACGGCCAAAACATGCACTCGTGGAAACTTTTTTCAAAATCCACTTTGGGCTTGTAAGATGTTGTAAAGTGACTTTCTGTCACAATGCAGTACATGCACCTCAACACCCAACTTCATGAACACCACATCAGAGTGAGTGATGCGACTGAACCGCGTGCGCTGGAGCCACCAGTGAGCCGCCAGTAGCTCATTGAGGCCCCTTGTGTTGTATGCGCTTGGTTTCAAGCTTCTAAGACCTTCCAATTTCAAGCTATGAAGGAAAAGTGAAGACGCGTTTACTTTTCATATTTCATGACAGTTGGCTGAGACGGCCAAAACATGCACTCGTGGAAACTTTTTTCAAAATCCACTTTGGGCTTGTAAGATGTTGTAAAGTGACTTTCTGTCACAATGCAGTACATGCACCTCAACACCCAACTTCATGAACACCACATCAAAGTGAATGATGCGACTGAACCGCGTGCGCTGGAGCCACCAGTGAGCCGCCAGTAGCTCATTGAGGCCCCTTGTGTTGTATGCGCTTGGTTTCAAGCTTCTAAGACCTTCCAATTTCAAGCTATGAAGGAAAAGTGAAGACACGTTTACTTTTCATATTTCATGACAGTTGGCTGAGACGGCCAAAACATGCGCTCGTGGAAACTTTTTTCAAAATCCACTTTGGGCTTGTAAGATGTTGTAAAGTGACTTTCTGTCACAATGCAGTACATGCACCTCAACACCCAACTTCATGAACAGCACATCAGAGTGAATGATGCGACTGAACCGTGTGCGCTGGAGCCACCAGTGAGCCGCCAGTAGCTCATTGAGGCCCCTTGTGTTGTATGCGCTTGGTTTCAAGCTTCTAAGACCTTCCAATTTCAAGCTATGAAGGAAAAGTGAAGACGCGTTTACTTTTCATATTTCATGACAGTTGGCTGAGACGGCCAAAACATGCACTCGTGGAAACTTTTTTCAAAATCCACTTTGGGTTTGTAAGATGTTGTAAAGTGACTTTCTGTCACAATGCAGTACATGCACCTCAACACCCAACTTCATGAACACCACATCAGAGTGAATGATGCGACTGAACCGCGTGCGCTGGAGCCACCAGTGAGCCGCCAGTAGCTCATTGAGGCCCCTTGTGTTGTATGCGCTTGGTTTCAAGCTTCTAAGACCTTCCAATTTCAAGCTATGAAGGAAAAGTGAAGACGCGTTTACTTTTCATATTTCATGACAGTTGGCTGAGGCGGCCAAAACATGCACTCGTGGAAACTTTTTTCAAAATCCACTTTGGGCTTGTAAGATGTTGTTAAGTGACTTTCTGTCACAATGCAGTACATGCACCTCAACACCCAACTTCATGAACACCACATCAGAGTGAATGATGCGACTGAACCGCGTGCGCTGGAGCCACCAGTGAGCGGCTAGTAGCTCATTGATGCCCCTTGTGTTGTATGCGCTTGGTTTCAAGCTTCTAAGACCTTCCAATTTCAAGCTATGAAGGAAAAGTGAAGACGCGTTTACTTTTCATATTTCATGACAGTTGGCTGAGACGGCCAAAACATGCACTCGTGGAAACTTTTTTCAAAATCCACTTTGGGCTTGTAAGATGTTGTAAAGTGACTTTCTGTCACAATGCAGTACATGCACCTCAACACCCAACTTCATGAACACCACATCAGAGTGAATGATGCGACTGAACCGCGTGCGCTGGAGCCACCAGTGAGCCGCCAGTAGCTCATTGAGGCCCCTTGTGTTGTATGCGCTTGGTTTCAAGCTTCTAAGACCTTCCAATTTCAAGCTATGAAGGAAAAGTGAAGACGCGTTTACTTTTCATATTTCATGACAGTTGGCTGAGACGGCCAAAACATGCACTCGTGGAAACTTTTTTCAAAATCCACTTTGGGCTTGTAAGATGTTGTAAAGTGACTTTCTGTCACAATGCAGTACATGCACCTCAACACCCAACTTCATGAACACCACATCAGAGTGAGTGATGCGACTGAACCGCGTGCGCTGGAGCCACCAGTGAGCCGCCAGTAGCTCATTGAGGCCCCTTGTGTTGTATGCGCTTGGTTTCAAGCTTCTAAGACCTTCCAATTTCAAGCTATGAAGGAAAAGTGAAGACGCGTTTACTTTTCATATTTCATGACAGTTGGCTGAGACGGCCAAAACATGCACTCGTGGAAACTTTTTTCAAAATCCACTTTGGGCTTGTAAGATGTTGTAAAGTGACTTTCTGTCACAATGCAGTACATGCACCTCAACACCCAACTTCATGAACACCACATCAAAGTGAATGATGCGACTGAACCGCGTGCGCTGGAGCCACCAGTGAGCCGCCAGTAGCTCATTGAGGCCCCTTGTGTTGTATGCGCTTGGTTTCAAGCTTCTAAGACCTTCCAATTTCAAGCTATGAAGGAAAAGTGAAGACACGTTTACTTTTCATATTTCATGACAGTTGGCTGAGACGGCCAAAACATGCGCTCGTGGAAACTTTTTTCAAAATCCACTTTGGGCTTGTAAGATGTTGTAAAGTGACTTTCTGTCACAATGCAGTACATGCACCTCAACACCCAACTTCATGAACAGCACATCAGAGTGAATGATGCGACTGAACCGTGTGCGCTGGAGCCACCAGTGAGCCGCCAGTAGCTCATTGAGGCCCCTTGTGTTGTATGCGCTTGGTTTCAAGCTTCTAAGACCTTCCAATTTCAAGCTATGAAGGAAAAGTGAAGACGCGTTTACTTTTCATATTTCATGACAGTTGGCTGAGACGGCCAAAACATGCACTCGTGGAAACTTTTTTCAAAATCCACTTTGGGTTTGTAAGATGTTGTAAAGTGACTTTCTGTCACAATGCAGTACATGCACCTCAACACCCAACTTCATGAACACCACATCAGAGTGAATGATGCGACTGAACCGCGTGCGCTGGAGCCACCAGTGAGCCGCCAGTAGCTCATTGAGGCCCCTTGTGTTGCATGCGCTTGGTTTCAAGCTTCTAAGACCTTCCAATTTCAAGCTATGAAGGAAAAGTGAAGACGCGTTTACTTTTCATATTTCATGACAGTTGGCTGAGGCGGCCAAAACATGCACTCGTGGAAACTTTTTTCAAAATCCACTTTGGGCTTGTAAGATGTTGTTAAGTGACTTTCTGTCACAATGCAGTACATGCACCTCAACACCCAACTTCATGAACACCACATCAGAGTGAATGATGCGACTGAACCGCGTGCGCTGGAGCCACCAGTGAGCGGCTAGTAGCTCATTGATGCCCCTTGTGTTGTATGCGCTTGGTTTCAAGCTTCTAAGACCTTCCAATTTCAAGCTATGAAGGAAAAGTGAAGACGCGTTTACTTTTCATATTTCATGACAGTTGGCTGAGACGGCAAAAACATGCACTCGTGGAAACTTTTTTCAAAATCCACTTTGGGCTTGTAAGATGTTGTAAAGTGACTTTCTGTCACAATGCAGTACATGCACCTCAACACCCAACTTCATGAACACCACATCAGAGTGAATGATGCGACTGAACCACGTGCGCTGGAGCCACCAGTGAGCGGCCAGTAGCTCATTGAGGCCCCTTGTGTTGTATGCGCTTGGTTTCAAGCTTCTAAGACCTTCCAATTTCAAGCTATGAAGGAAAAGTGAAGACGCGTTTACTTTTCATATTTCATGACAGTTGGCTGAGACGGCCAAAACATGCACTCGTGGAAACTTTTTTCAAAATCCACTTTGGGCTTGTAAGATGTTGTAAAGTGACTTTCTGTCACAATGCAGTACATGCACCTCAACACCCAACTTCATGAACACCACATCAGAGTGAATGATGCGACTGAACCGCGTGCGCTGGAGCCACCAGTGAGCGGCCAGTAGCTCATTGAGGCCCCTTGTGTTGTATGCGCTTGGTTTCAAGCTTCTAAGACCTTCCAATTTCAAGCTATGAAGGAAAAGTGAAGACGCGTTTACTTTTCATATTTCATGACAGTTGGCTGAGACGGCCAAAACATGCACTCGTGGAAACTTTTTTCAAAATCCACTTTGGGCTTGTAAGATGTTGTAAAGTGACTTTCTGTCACAATGCAGTACATGCACCTCAACACCCAACTTCATGAACACCACATCGGAGTGAGTGATGCGACTGAACCGCGTGCGCTGGAGCCACCAGTGAGCCGCCAGTAGCTCATTGAGGCCCCTTGTGTTGTATGCGCTTGGTTTCAAGCTTCTAAGACCTTCCAATTTCAAGCTATGAAGGAAAAGTGAAGACGCGTTTACTTTTCATATTTCATGACAGTTGGCTGAGACGGCCAAAACATGCACTCGTGGAAACTTTTTTCAAAATCCACTTTGGGCTTGTAAGATGTTGTAAAGTGACTTTCTGTCACAATGCAGTACATGCACCTCAACACCCAACTTCATGAACACCACATCAAAGTGAATGATGCGACTGAACCGCGTGCGCTGGAGCCACCAGTGAGCCGCCAGTAGCTCATTGAGGCCCCTTGTGTTGTATGCGCTTGGTTTCAAGCTTCTAAGACCTTCCAATTTCAAGCTATGAAGGAAAAGTGAAGACGCGTTTACTTTTCATATTTCATGACAGTTGGCTGAGACGGCCAAAACATGCACTCGTGGAAACTTTTTTCAAAATCAACTTTGGGCTTGTAAGATGTTGTAAAGTGACTTTCTGTCACAATGCAGTACATGCACCTCAACACCCAACTTCATGAACACCACATCAGAGTGAATGATGCGACTGAACCGCGTGCGCTGGAGCCACCAGTGAGCCGCCAGTAGCTCATTGAGGCCCCTTGTGTTGTATGCGCTTGGTTTCAAGCTTCTAAGACCTTCCAATTTCAAGCTATGAAGGAAAAGTGAAGACGCGTTTACTTTTCATATTTCATGACAGTTGGCTGAGACGGCCAAAACATGCACTCGTGGAAACTTTTTTCAAAATCCACTTTGGGCTTGTAAGATGTTGTAAAGTGACTTTCTGTCACAATGCAGTACATGCACCTCAACACCCAACTTCATGAACACCACATCAGAGTGAATGATGCGACTGAACCGCATGCGCTGGAGCCACCAGTGAGCGGCCAGTAGCTCATTGAGGCCCCTTGTGTTGTATGCGCTTGGTTTCAAGCTTCTAAGACCTTCCAATTTCAAGCTATGAAGGAAAAGTGAAGACGCGTTTACTTTTCATATTTCATGACAGTTGGCTGAGGCGGCCAAAACATGCACTCGTGGAAACTTTTTTCAAAATCCACTTTGGGCTTGTAAGATGTTGTTAAGTGACTTTCTGTCACAATGCAGTACATGCACCTCAACACCCAACTTCATGAACACCACATCAGAGTGAATGATGCGACTGAACCGCGTGCGCTGGAGCCACCAGTGAGCGGCTAGTAGCTCATTGATGCCCCTTGTGTTGTATGCGCTTGGTTTCAAGCTTCTAAGACCTTCCAATTTCAAGCTATGAAGGAAAAGTGAAGACGCGTTTACTTTTCATATTTCATGACAGTTGGCTGAGACGGCCAAAACATGCACTCGTGGAAACTTTTTTCAAAATCCACTTTGGGCTTGTAAGATGTTGTAAAGTGACTTTCTGTCACAATGCAGTACATGCACCTCAACACCCAACTTCATGAACACCACATCAGAGTGAATGATGCGACTGAACCACGTGCGCTGGAGCCACCAGTGAGCGGCCAGTAGCTCATTGAGGCCCCTTGTGTTGTATGCGCTTGGTTTCAAGCTTCTAAGACCTTCCAATTTCAAGCTATGAAGGAAAAGTGAAGACGCGTTTACTTTTCATATTTCATGACAGTTGGCTGAGACGGCCAAAACATGCACTCGTGGAAACTTTTTTCAAAATCCACTTTGGGCTTGTAAGATGTTGTAAAGTGACTTTCTGTCACAATGCAGTACATGCACCTCAACACCCAACTTCATGAACACCACATCAGAGTGAGTGATGCGACTGAACCGCGTGCGCTGGAGCCACCAGTGAGCCGCCAGTAGCTCATTGAGGCCCCTTGTGTTGTATGCGCTTGGTTTCAAGCTTCTAAGACCTTCCAATTTCAAGCTATGAAGGAAAAGTGAAGACGCGTTTACTTTTCATATTTCATGACAGTTGGCTGAGACGGCCAAAACATGCACTCGTGGAAACTTTTTTCAAAATCCACTTTGGGCTTGTAAGATGTTGTAAAGTGACTTTCTGTCACAATGCAGTACATGCACCTCAACACCCAACTTCATGAACACCACATCAAAGTGAATGATGCGACTGAACCGCGTGCGCTGGAGCCACCAGTGAGCCGCCAGTAGCTCATTGAGGCCCCTTGTGTTGTATGCGCTTGGTTTCAAGCTTCTAAGACCTTCCAATTTCAAGCTATGAAGGAAAAGTGAAGACACGTTTACTTTTCATATTTCATGACAGTTGGCTGAGACGGCCAAAACATGCGCTCGTGGAAACTTTTTTCAAAATCCACTTTGGTCTTGTAAGATGTTGTAAAGTGACTTTCTGTCACAATGCAGTACATGCACCTCAACACCCAACTTCATGAACAGCACATCAGAGTGAATGATGCGACTGAACCGCGTGCGCTGGAGCCACCAGTGAGCCGCCAGTAGCTCATTGAGGCCCCTTGTGTTGTATGCGCTTGGTTTCAAGCTTCTAAGACCTTCCAATTTCAAGCTATGAAGGAAAAGTGAAGACGCGTTTACTTTTCATATTTCATGACAGTTGGCTGAGACGGCCAAAACATGCACTCGTGGAAACTTTTTTCAAAATCCACTTTGGGTTTGTAAGATGTTGTAAAGTGACTTTCTGTCACAATGCAGTACATGCACCTCAACACCCAACTTCATGAACACCACATCAGAGTGAATGATGCGACTGAACCGCGTGCGCTGGAGCCACCAGTGAGCCGCCAGTAGCTCATTGAGGCCCCTTGTGTTGTATGCGCTTGGTTTCAAGCTTCTAAGACCTTCCAATTTCAAGCTATGAAGGAAAAGTGAAGACGCGTTTACTTTTCATATTTCATGACAGTTGGCTGAGGCGGCCAAAACATGCACTCGTGGAAACTTTTTTCAAAATCCACTTTGGGCTTGTAAGATGTTGTTAAGTGACTTTCTGTCACAATGCAGTACATGCACCTCAACACCCAACTTCATGAACACCACATCAGAGTGAATGATGCGACTGAACCGCGTGCGCTGGAGCCACCAGTGAGCGGCTAGTAGCTCATTGATGCCCCTTGTGTTGTATGCGCTTGGTTTCAAGCTTCTAAGACCTTCCAATTTCAAGCTATGAAGGAAAAGTGAAGACGCGTTTACTTTTCATATTTCATGACAGTTGGCTGAGACGGCCAAAACATGCACTCGTGGAAACTTTTTTCAAAATCCACTTTGGGCTTGTAAGATGTTGTAAAGTGACTTTCTGTCACAATGCAGTACATGCACCTCAACACCCAACTTCATGAACACCACATCAGAGTGAATGATGCGACTGAACCACGTGCGCTGGAGCCACCAGTGAGCGGCCAGTAGCTCATTGAGGCCCCTTGTGTTGTATGCGCTTGGTTTCAAGCTTCTAAGACCTTCCAATTTCAAGCTATGAAGGAAAAGTGAAGACGCGTTTACTTTTCATATTTCATGACAGTTGGCTGAGACGGCCAAAACATGCACTCGTGGAAACTTTTTTCAAAATCCACTTTGGGCTTGTAAGATGTTGTAAAGTGACTTTCTGTCACAATGCAGTACATGCACCTCAACACCCAACTTCATGAACACCACATCAGAGTGAATGATGCGACTGAACCGCGTGCGCTGGAGCCACCAGTGAGCGGCCAGTAGCTCATTGAGGCCCCTTGTGTTGTATGCGCTTGGTTTCAAGCTTCTAAGACCTTCCAATTTCAAGCTATGAAGGAAAAGTGAAGACGCGTTTACTTTTCATATTTCATGACAGTTGGCTGAGACGGCCAAAACATGCACTCGTGGAAACTTTTTTCAAAATCCACTTTGGGCTTGTAAGATGTTGTAAAGTGACTTTCTGTCACAATGCAGTACATGCACCTCAACACCCAACTTCATGAACACCACATCGGAGTGAGTGATGCGACTGAACCGCGTGCGCTGGAGCCACCAGTGAGCCGCCAGTAGCTCATTGAGGCCCCTTGTGTTGTATGCGCTTGGTTTCAAGCTTCTAAGACCTTCCAATTTCAAGCTATGAAGGAAAAGTGAAGACGCGTTTACTTTTCATATTTCATGACAGTTGGCTGAGACGGCCAAAACATGCACTCGTGGAAACTTTTTTCAAAATCCACTTTGGGCTTGTAAGATGTTGTAAAGTGACTTTCTGTCACAATGCAGTACATGCACCTCAACACCCAACTTCATGAACACCACATCAAAGTGAATGATGCGACTGAACCGCGTGCGCTGGAGCCACCAGTGAGCCGCCAGTAGCTCATTGAGGCCCCTTGTGTTGTATGCGCTTGGTTTCAAGCTTCTAAGACCTTCCAATTTCAAGCTATGAAGGAAAAGTGAAGACGCGTTTACTTTTCATATTTCATGACAGTTGGCTGAGACGGCCAAAACATGCACTCGTGGAAACTTTTTTCAAAATCAACTTTGGGCTTGTAAGATGTTGTAAAGTGACTTTCTGTCACAATGCAGTACATGCACCTCAACACCCAACTTCATGAACACCACATCAGAGTGAATGATGCGACTGAACCGCGTGCGCTGGAGCCACCAGTGAGCCGCCAGTAGCTCATTGAGGCCCCTTGTGTTGTATGCGCTTGGTTTCAAGCTTCTAAGACCTTCCAATTTCAAGCTATGAAGGAAAAGTGAAGACGCGTTTACTTTTCATATTTCATGACAGTTGGCTGAGACGGCCAAAACATGCACTCGTGGAAACTTTTTTCAAAATCCACTTTGGGCTTGTAAGATGTTGTAAAGTGACTTTCTGTCACAATGCAGTACATGCACCTCAACACCCAACTTCATGAACACCACATCAGAGTGAATGATGCGACTGAACCGCATGCGCTGGAGCCACCAGTGAGCGGCCAGTAGCTCATTGAGGCCCCTTGTGTTGTATGCGCTTGGTTTCAAGCTTCTAAGACCTTCCAATTTCAAGCTATGAAGGAAAAGTGAAGACGCGTTTACTTTTCATATTTCATGACAGTTGGCTGAGGCGGCCAAAACATGCACTCGTGGAAACTTTTTTCAAAATCCACTTTGGGCTTGTAAGATGTTGTTAAGTGACTTTCTGTCACAATGCAGTACATGCACCTCAACACCCAACTTCATGAACACCACATCAGAGTGAATGATGCGACTGAACCGCGTGCGCTGGAGCCACCAGTGAGCGGCTAGTAGCTCATTGATGCCCCTTGTGTTGTATGCGCTTGGTTTCAAGCTTCTAAGACCTTCCAATTTCAAGCTATGAAGGAAAAGTGAAGACGCGTTTACTTTTCATATTTCATGACAGTTGGCTGAGACGGCCAAAACATGCACTCGTGGAAACTTTTTTCAAAATCCACTTTGGGCTTGTAAGATGTTGTAAAGTGACTTTCTGTCACAATGCAGTACATGCACCTCAACACCCAACTTCATGAACACCACATCAGAGTGAATGATGCGACTGAACCACGTGCGCTGGAGCCACCAGTGAGCGGCCAGTAGCTCATTGAGGCCCCTTGTGTTGTATGCGCTTGGTTTCAAGCTTCTAAGACCTTCCAATTTCAAGCTATGAAGGAAAAGTGAAGACGCGTTTACTTTTCATATTTCATGACAGTTGGCTGAGACGGCCAAAACATGCACTCGTGGAAACTTTTTTCAAAATCCACTTTGGGCTTGTAAGATGTTGTAAAGTGACTTTCTGTCACAATGCAGTACATGCACCTCAACACCCAACTCCATGAACACCACATCAGAGTGAATGATGCGACTGAACCGCGTGCGCTGGAGCCACCAGTGAGCGGCCAGTAGCTCATTGAGGCCCTTTGTGTTGTATGCGCTTGGTTTCAAGCTTCTAAGACCTTCCAATTTCAAGCTATGAAGGAAAAGTGAAGACACGTTTACTTTTCATATTTCATGACAGTTGGCTTAGACGGCCAAAACATGCGCTCGTGGAAACTTTTTTCAAAATCCACTTTGGGCTTGTAAGATGTTGTAAAGTGACTTTCTGTCACAATGCAGTACATGCACCTCAACACCCAACTTCATGAACACCACATCAGAGTGAATGATGCGACTGAACCGCGTGCGCTGGAGCCACCAGTGAGCGGCCAGTAGCTCATTGAGGCCCTTTGTGTTGTATGCGCTTGGTTTCAAGCTTCTAAGACCTTCCAATTTCAAGCTATGAAGGAAAAGTGAAGACGCGTTTACTTTTCATATTTCATGACAGTTGGCTGAGGCGGCCAAAACATGCACTCGTGGAAACTTTTTTCAAAATCCACTTTGGGCTTGTAAGATGTTGTTAAGTGACTTTCTGTCACAATGCAGTACATGCACCTCAACACCCAACTTCATGAACACCACATCAGAGTGAATGATGCGACTGAACCGCGTGCGCTGGAGCCACCAGTGAGCGGCTAGTAGCTCATTGATGCCCCTTGTGTTGTATGCGCTTGGTTTCAAGCTTCTAAGACCTTCCAATTTCAAGCTATGAAGGAAAAGTGAAGACACGTTTACTTTTCATATTTCATGACAGTTGGCTGAGACGGCCAAAACATGCGCTCGTGGAAACTTTTTTCAAAATCCACTTTGGGCTTGTAAGATGTTGTAAAGTGACTTTCTGTCACAATGCAGTACATGCACCTCAACACCCAACTTCATGAACAGCACATCAGAGTGAATGATGCGACTGAACCGCGTGCGCTGGAGCCACCAGTGAGCCGCCAGTAGCTCATTGAGGCCCCTTGTGTTGTATGCGCTTGGTTTCAAGCTTCTAAGACCTTCCAATTTCAAGCTATGAAGGAAAAGTGAAGACGCGTTTACTTTTCATATTTCATTACAGTTGGCTGAGACGGCCAAAACATGCACTCGTGGAAACTTTTTTCAAAATCCACTTTGGGCTTGTAAGATGTTGTAAAGTGACTTTCTGTCACAATGCAGTACATGCACCTCAACACCCAACTTCATGAACACCACATCGGAGTGAGTGATGCGACTGAACCGCGTGCGCTGGAGCCACCAGTGAGCCGCCAGTAGCTCATTGAGGCCCCTTGTGTTGTATGCGCTTGGTTTCAAGCTTCTAAGACCTTCCAATTTCAAGCTATGAAGGAAAAGTGAAGACGCGTTTACTTTTCATATTTCATGACAGTTGGCTGAGACGGCCAAAACATGCACTCGTGGAAACTTTTTTCAAAATCCACTTTGGGCTTGTAAGATGTTGTAAAGTGACTTTCTGTCACAATGCAGTACATGCACCTCAACACCCAACTTCATGAACACCACATCAAAGTGAATGATGCGACTGAACCGCGTGCGCTGGAGCCACCAGTGAGCCGCCAGTAGCTCATTGAGGCCCCTTGTGTTGTATGCGCTTGGTTTCAAGCTTCTAAGACCTTCCAATTTCAAGCTATGAAGGAAAAGTGAAGACGCGTTTACTTTTCATATTTCATGACAGTTGGCTGAGACGGCCAAAACATGCACTCGTGGAAACTTTTTTCAAAATCAACTTTGGGCTTGTAAGATGTTGTAAAGTGACTTTCTGTCACAATGCAGTACATGCACCTCAACACCCAACTTCATGAACACCACATCAGAGTGAATGATGCGACTGAACCGCGTGCGCTGGAGCCACCAGTAGCTCATTGAGGCCCCTTGTGTTGTATGCGCTTGGTTTCAAGCTTCTAAGACCTTCCAATTTCAAGCTATGAAGGAAAAGTGAAGACGCGTTTACTTTTCATATTTCATGACAGTTGGCTGAGACGGCCAAAACATGCACTCGTGGAAACTTTTTTCAAAATCCACTTTGGGCTTGTAAGATGTTGTAAAGTGACTTTCTGTCACAATGCAGTACATGCACCTCAACACCCAACTTCATGAACACCACATCAGAGTGAATGATGCGACTGAACCGCATGCGCTGGAGCCACCAGTGAGCGGCCAGTAGCTCATTGAGGCCCCTTGTGTTGTATGCGCTTGGTTTCAAGCTTCTAAGACCTTCCAATTTCAAGCTATGAAGGAAAAGTGAAGACGCGTTTACTTTTCATATTTCATGACAGTTGGCTGAGGCGGCCAAAACATGCACTCGTGGAAACTTTTTTCAAAATCCACTTTGGGCTTGTAAGATGTTGTTAAGTGACTTTCTGTCACAATGCAGTACATGCACCTCAACACCCAACTTCATGAACACCACATCAGAGTGAATGATGCGACTGAACCGCGTGCGCTGGAGCCACCAGTGAGCGGCTAGTAGCTCATTGATGCCCCTTGTGTTGTATGCGCTTGGTTTCAAGCTTCTAAGACCTTCCAATTTCAAGCTATGAAGGAAAAGTGAAGACGCGTTTACTTTTCATATTTCATGACAGTTGGCTGAGACGGCCAAAACATGCACTCGTGGAAACTTTTTTCAAAATCCACTTTGGGCTTGTAAGATGTTGTAAAGTGACTTTCTGTCACAATGCAGTACATGCACCTCAACACCCAACTTCATGAACACCACATCAGAGTGAATGATGCGACTGAACCACGTGCGCTGGAGCCACCAGTGAGCGGCCAGTAGCTCATTGAGGCCCCTTGTGTTGTATGCGCTTGGTTTCAAGCTTCTAAGACCTTCCAATTTCAAGCTATGAAGGAAAAGTGAAGACGCGTTTACTTTTCATATTTCATGACAGTTGGCTGAGACGGCCAAAACATGCACTCGTGGAAACTTTTTTCAAAATCCACTTTGGGCTTGTAAGATGTTGTAAAGTGACTTTCTGTCACAATGCAGTACATGCACCTCAACACCCAACTCCATGAACACCACATCAGAGTGAATGATGCGACTGAACCGCGTGCGCTGGAGCCACCAGTGAGCGGCCAGTAGCTCATTGAGGCCCTTTGTGTTGTATGCGCTTGGTTTCAAGCTTCTAAGACCTTCCAATTTCAAGCTATGAAGGAAAAGTGAAGACACGTTTACTTTTCATATTTCATGACAGTTGGCTTAGACGGCCAAAACATGCGCTCGTGGAAACTTTTTTCAAAATCCACTTTGGGCTTGTAAGATGTTGTAAAGTGACTTTCTGTCACAATGCAGTACATGCACCTCAACACCCAACTTCATGAACACCACATCAGAGTGAATGATGCGACTGAACCGCGTGCGCTGGAGCCACCAGTGAGCGGCCAGTAGCTCATTGAGGCCCTTTGTGTTGTATGCGCTTGGTTTCAAGCTTCTAAGACCTTCCAATTTCAAGCTATGAAGGAAAAGTGAAGACGCGTTTACTTTTCATATTTCATGACAGTTGGCTGAGGCGGCCAAAACATGCACTCGTGGAAACTTTTTTCAAAATCCACTTTGGGCTTGTAAGATGTTGTTAAGTGACTTTCTGTCACAATGCAGTACATGCACCTCAACACCCAACTTCATGAACACCACATCAGAGTGAATGATGCGACTGAACCGCGTGCGCTGGAGCCACCAGTGAGCGGCTAGTAGCTCATTGATGCCCCTTGTGTTGTATGCGCTTGGTTTCAAGCTTCTAAGACCTTCCAATTTCAAGCTATGAAGGAAAAGTGAAGACACGTTTACTTTTCATATTTCATGACAGTTGGCTGAGACGGCCAAAACATGCGCTCGTGGAAACTTTTTTCAAAATCCACTTTGGGCTTGTAAGATGTTGTAAAGTGACTTTCTGTCACAATGCAGTACATGCACCTCAACACCCAACTTCATGAACAGCACATCAGAGTGAATGATGCGACTGAACCGCATGCGCTGGAGCCACCAGTGAGCGGCCAGTAGCTCATTGAGGCCCCTTGTGTTGTATGCGCTTGGTTTCAAGCTTCTAAGACCTTCCAATTTCAAGCTATGAAGGAAAAGTGAAGACGCGTTTACTTTTCATATTTCATGACAGTTGGCTGAGGCGGCCAAAACATGCACTCGTGGAAACTTTTTTCAAAATCCACTTTGGGCTTGTAAGATGTTGTTAAGTGACTTTCTGTCACAATGCAGTACATGCACCTCAACACCCAACTTCATGAACACCACATCAGAGTGAATGATGCGACTGAACCGCGTGCGCTGGAGCCACCAGTGAGCGGCTAGTAGCTCATTGATGCCCCTTGTGTTGTATGCGCTTGGTTTCAAGCTTCTAAGACCTTCCAATTTCAAGCTATGAAGGAAAAGTGAAGACGCGTTTACTTTTCATATTTCATGACAGTTGGCTGAGACGGCCAAAACATGCACTCGTGGAAACTTTTTTCAAAATCCACTTTGGGCTTGTAAGATGTTGTAAAGTGACTTTCTGTCACAATGCAGTACATGCACCTCAACACCCAACTTCATGAACACCACATCAGAGTGAATGATGCGACTGAACCACGTGCGCTGGAGCCACCAGTGAGCGGCCAGTAGCTCATTGAGGCCCCTTGTGTTGTATGCGCTTGGTTTCAAGCTTCTAAGACCTTCCAATTTCAAGCTATGAAGGAAAAGTGAAGACGCGTTTACTTTTCATATTTCATGACAGTTGGCTGAGACGGCCAAAACATGCACTCGTGGAAACTTTTTTCAAAATCCACTTTGGGCTTGTAAGATGTTGTAAAGTGACTTTCTGTCACAATGCAGTACATGCACCTCAACACCCAACTCCATGAACACCACATCAGAGTGAATGATGCGACTGAACCGCGTGCGCTGGAGCCACCAGTGAGCGGCCAGTAGCTCATTGAGGCCCTTTGTGTTGTATGCGCTTGGTTTCAAGCTTCTAAGACCTTCCAATTTCAAGCTATGAAGGAAAAGTGAAGACACGTTTACTTTTCATATTTCATGACAGTTGGCTTAGACGGCCAAAACATGCGCTCGTGGAAACTTTTTTCAAAATCCACTTTGGGCTTGTAAGATGTTGTAAAGTGACTTTCTGTCACAATGCAGTACATGCACCTCAACACCCAACTTCATGAACACCACATCAGAGTGAATGATGCGACTGAACCGCGTGCGCTGGAGCCACCAGTGAGCGGCCAGTAGCTCATTGAGGCCCTTTGTGTTGTATGCGCTTGGTTTCAAGCTTCTAAGACCTTCCAATTTCAAGCTATGAAGGAAAAGTGAAGACGCGTTTACTTTTCATATTTCATGACAGTTGGCTGAGGCGGCCAAAACATGCACTCGTGGAAACTTTTTTCAAAATCCACTTTGGGCTTGTAAGATGTTGTTAAGTGACTTTCTGTCACAATGCAGTACATGCACCTCAACACCCAACTTCATGAACACCACATCAGAGTGAATGATGCGACTGAACCGCGTGCGCTGGAGCCACCAGTGAGCGGCTAGTAGCTCATTGATGCCCCTTGTGTTGTATGCGCTTGGTTTCAAGCTTCTAAGACCTTCCAATTTCAAGCTATGAAGGAAAAGTGAAGACACGTTTACTTTTCATATTTCATGACAGTTGGCTGAGACGGCCAAAACATGCGCTCGTGGAAACTTTTTTCAAAATCCACTTTGGGCTTGTAAGATGTTGTAAAGTGACTTTCTGTCACAATGCAGTACATGCACCTCAACACCCAACTTCATGAACAGCACATCAGAGTGAATGATGCGACTGAACCGCGTGCGCTGGAGCCACCAGTGAGCCGCCAGTAGCTCATTGAGGCCCCTTGTGTTGTATGCGCTTGGTTTCAAGCTTCTAAGACCTTCCAATTTCAAGCTATGAAGGAAAAGTGAAGACGCGTTTACTTTTCATATTTCATTACAGTTGGCTGAGACGGCCAAAACATGCACTCGTGGAAACTTTTTTCAAAATCCACTTTGGGCTTGTAAGATGTTGTAAAGTGACTTTCTGTCACAATGCAGTACATGCACCTCAACACCCAACTTCATGAACACCACATCGGAGTGAGTGATGCGACTGAACCGCGTGCGCTGGAGCCACCAGTGAGCCGCCAGTAGCTCATTGAGGCCCCTTGTGTTGTATGCGCTTGGTTTCAAGCTTCTAAGACCTTCCAATTTCAAGCTATGAAGGAAAAGTGAAGACGCGTTTACTTTTCATATTTCATGACAGTTGGCTGAGACGGCCAAAACATGCACTCGTGGAAACTTTTTTCAAAATCCACTTTGGGCTTGTAAGATGTTGTAAAGTGACTTTCTGTCACAATGCAGTACATGCACCTCAACACCCAACTTCATGAACACCACATCAAAGTGAATGATGCGACTGAACCGCGTGCGCTGGAGCCACCAGTGAGCCGCCAGTAGCTCATTGAGGCCCCTTGTGTTGTATGCGCTTGGTTTCAAGCTTCTAAGACCTTCCAATTTCAAGCTATGAAGGAAAAGTGAAGACGCGTTTACTTTTCATATTTCATGACAGTTGGCTGAGACGGCCAAAACATGCACTCGTGGAAACTTTTTTCAAAATCAACTTTGGGCTTGTAAGATGTTGTAAAGTGACTTTCTGTCACAATGCAGTACATGCACCTCAACACCCAACTTCATGAACACCACATCAGAGTGAATGATGCGACTGAACCGCGTGCGCTGGAGCCACCAGTGAGCCGCCAGTAGCTCATTGAGGCCCCTTGTGTTGTATGCGCTTGGTTTCAAGCTTCTAAGACCTTCCAATTTCAAGCTATGAAGGAAAAGTGAAGACGCGTTTACTTTTCATATTTCATGACAGTTGGCTGAGACGGCCAAAACATGCACTCGTGGAAACTTTTTTCAAAATCCACTTTGGGCTTGTAAGATGTTGTAAAGTGACTTTCTGTCACAATGCAGTACATGCACCTCAACACCCAACTTCATGAACACCACATCAGAGTGAATGATGCGACTGAACCGCATGCGCTGGAGCCACCAGTGAGCGGCCAGTAGCTCATTGAGGCCCCTTGTGTTGTATGCGCTTGGTTTCAAGCTTCTAAGACCTTCCAATTTCAAGCTATGAAGGAAAAGTGAAGACGCGTTTACTTTTCATATTTCATGACAGTTGGCTGAGGCGGCCAAAACATGCACTCGTGGAAACTTTTTTCAAAATCCACTTTGGGCTTGTAAGATGTTGTTAAGTGACTTTCTGTCACAATGCAGTACATGCACCTCAACACCCAACTTCATGAACACCACATCAGAGTGAATGATGCGACTGAACCGCGTGCGCTGGAGCCACCAGTGAGCGGCTAGTAGCTCATTGATGCCCCTTGTGTTGTATGCGCTTGGTTTCAAGCTTCTAAGACCTTCCAATTTCAAGCTATGAAGGAAAAGTGAAGACGCGTTTACTTTTCATATTTCATGACAGTTGGCTGAGACGGCCAAAACATGCACTCGTGGAAACTTTTTTCAAAATCCACTTTGGGCTTGTAAGATGTTGTAAAGTGACTTTCTGTCACAATGCAGTACATGCACCTCAACACCCAACTTCATGAACACCACATCAGAGTGAATGATGCGACTGAACCACGTGCGCTGGAGCCACCAGTGAGCGGCCAGTAGCTCATTGAGGCCCCTTGTGTTGTATGCGCTTGGTTTCAAGCTTCTAAGACCTTCCAATTTCAAGCTATGAAGGAAAAGTGAAGACGCGTTTACTTTTCATATTTCATGACAGTTGGCTGAGACGGCCAAAACATGCACTCGTGGAAACTTTTTTCAAAATCCACTTTGGGCTTGTAAGATGTTGTAAAGTGACTTTCTGTCACAATGCAGTACATGCACCTCAACACCCAACTCCATGAACACCACATCAGAGTGAATGATGCGACTGAACCGCGTGCGCTGGAGCCACCAGTGAGCGGCCAGTAGCTCATTGAGGCCCTTTGTGTTGTATGCGCTTGGTTTCAAGCTTCTAAGACCTTCCAATTTCAAGCTATGAAGGAAAAGTGAAGACACGTTTACTTTTCATATTTCATGACAGTTGGCTTAGACGGCCAAAACATGCGCTCGTGGAAACTTTTTTCAAAATCCACTTTGGGCTTGTAAGATGTTGTAAAGTGACTTTCTGTCACAATGCAGTACATGCACCTCAACACCCAACTTCATGAACACCACATCAGAGTGAATGATGCGACTGAACCGCGTGCGCTGGAGCCACCAGTGAGCGGCCAGTAGCTCATTGAGGCCCTTTGTGTTGTATGCGCTTGGTTTCAAGCTTCTAAGACCTTCCAATTTCAAGCTATGAAGGAAAAGTGAAGACGCGTTTACTTTTCATATTTCATGACAGTTGGCTGAGGCGGCCAAAACATGCACTCGTGGAAACTTTTTTCAAAATCCACTTTGGGCTTGTAAGATGTTGTTAAGTGACTTTCTGTCACAATGCAGTACATGCACCTCAACACCCAACTTCATGAACACCACATCAGAGTGAATGATGCGACTGAACCGCGTGCGCTGGAGCCACCAGTGAGCGGCTAGTAGCTCATTGATGCCCCTTGTGTTGTATGCGCTTGGTTTCAAGCTTCTAAGACCTTCCAATTTCAAGCTATGAAGGAAAAGTGAAGACACGTTTACTTTTCATATTTCATGACAGTTGGCTGAGACGGCCAAAACATGCGCTCGTGGAAACTTTTTTCAAAATCCACTTTGGGCTTGTAAGATGTTGTAAAGTGACTTTCTGTCACAATGCAGTACATGCACCTCAACACCCAACTTCATGAACAGCACATCAGAGTGAATGATGCGACTGAACCGCGTGCGCTGGAGCCACCAGTGAGCCGCCAGTAGCTCATTGAGGCCCCTTGTGTTGTATGCGCTTGGTTTCAAGCTTCTAAGACCTTCCAATTTCAAGCTATGAAGGAAAAGTGAAGACGCGTTTACTTTTCATATTTCATGACAGTTGGCTGAGACGGCCAAAATATGCACTCGTGGAAACTTTTTTCAAAATCCACTTTGGGCTTGTAAGATGTTGTAAAGTGACTTTCTGTCACAATGCAGTACATGCACCTCAACACCCAACTTCATGAACACCACATCAGAGTGAATGATGCGACTGAACCGCGTGCGCTGGAGCCACCAGTGAGCCGCCAGTAGCTCATTGAGGCCCCTTGTGTTGTATGCGCTTGGTTTCAAGCTTCTAAGACCTTCCAATTTCAAGCTATGAAGGAAAAGTGAAGACGCGTTTACTTTTCATATTTCATGACAGTTGGCTGAGGCGGCCAAAACATGCACTCGTGGAAACTTTTTTCAAAATCCACTTTGGGCTTGTAAGATGTTGTTAAGTGACTTTCTGTCACAATGTAGTACATGCACCTCAACACCCAACTTCATGAACACCACATCAGAGTGAATGATGCGACTGAACCACGTGCGCTGGAGCCACCAGTGAGCGGCCAGTAGCTCATTGAGGCCCCTTGTGTTGTATGCGCTTGGTTTCAAGCTTCTAAGACCTTCCAATTTCAAGCTATGAAGGAAAAGTGAAGACGCGTTTACTTTTCATATTTCATGACAGTTGGCTGAGACGGCCAAAACATGCACTCGTGGAAACTTTTTTCAAAATCCACTTTGGGCTTGTAAGATGTTGTAAAGTGACTTTCTGTCACAATGCAGTACATGCACCTCAACACCCAACTTCATGAACACCACATCGGAGTGAGTGATGCGACTGAACCGCGTGCGCTGGAGCCACCAGTGAGCCGCCAGTAGCTCATTGAGGCCCCTTGTGTTGTATGCGCTTGGTTTCAAGCTTCTAAGACCTTCCAATTTCAAGCTATGAAGGAAAAGTGAAGACGCGTTTACTTTTCATATTTCATGACAGTTGGCTGAGACGGCCAAAACATGCACTCGTGGAAACTTTTTTCAAAATCCACTTTGGGCTTGTAAGATGTTGTAAAGTGACTTTCTGTCACAATGCAGTACATGCACCTCAACACCCAACTTCATGAACACCACATCAAAGTGAATGATGCGACTGAACCGCGTGCGCTGGAGCCACCAGTGAGCCGCCAGTAGCTCATTGAGGCCCCTTGTGTTGTATGCGCTTGGTTTCAAGCTTCTAAGACCTTCCAATTTCAAGCTATGAAGGAAAAGTGAAGACGCGTTTACTTTTCATATTTCATGACAGTTGGCTGAGACGGCCAAAACATGCACTCGTGGAAACTTTTTTCAAAATCAACTTTGGGCTTGTAAGATGTTGTAAAGTGACTTTCTGTCACAATGCAGTACATGCACCTCAACACCCAACTTCATGAACACCACATCAGAGTGAATGATGCGACTGAACCGCGTGCGCTGGAGCCACCAGTGAGCCGCCAGTAGCTCATTGAGGCCCCTTGTGTTGTATGCGCTTGGTTTCAAGCTTCTAAGACCTTCCAATTTCAAGCTATGAAGGAAAAGTGAAGACGCGTTTACTTTTCATATTTCATGACAGTTGGCTGAGACGGCCAAAACATGCACTCGTGGAAACTTTTTTCAAAATCCACTTTGGGCTTGTAAGATGTTGTAAAGTGACTTTCTGTCACAATGCAGTACATGCACCTCAACACCCAACTTCATGAACACCACATCAGAGTGAATGATGCGACTGAACCGCATGCGCTGGAGCCACCAGTGAGCGGCCAGTAGCTCATTGAGGCCCCTTGTGTTGTATGCGCTTGGTTTCAAGCTTCTAAGACCTTCCAATTTCAAGCTATGAAGGAAAAGTGAAGACGCGTTTACTTTTCATATTTCATGACAGTTGGCTGAGGCGGCCAAAACATGCACTCGTGGAAACTTTTTTCAAAATCCACTTTGGGCTTGTAAGATGTTGTTAAGTGACTTTCTGTCACAATGCAGTACATGCACCTCAACACCCAACTTCATGAACACCACATCAGAGTGAATGATGCGACTGAACCGCGTGCGCTGGAGCCACCAGTGAGCGGCTAGTAGCTCATTGATGCCCCTTGTGTTGTATGCGCTTGGTTTCAAGCTTCTAAGACCTTCCAATTTCAAGCTATGAAGGAAAAGTGAAGACGCGTTTACTTTTCATATTTCATGACAGTTGGCTGAGACGGCCAAAACATGCACTCGTGGAAACTTTTTTCAAAATCCACTTTGGGCTTGTAAGATGTTGTAAAGTGACTTTCTGTCACAATGCAGTACATGCACCTCAACACCCAACTTCATGAACACCACATCAGAGTGAATGATGCGACTGAACCACGTGCGCTGGAGCCACCAGTGAGCGGCCAGTAGCTCATTGAGGCCCCTTGTGTTGTATGCGCTTGGTTTCAAGCTTCTAAGACCTTCCAATTTCAAGCTATGAAGGAAAAGTGAAGACGCGTTTACTTTTCATATTTCATGACAGTTGGCTGAGACGGCCAAAACATGCACTCGTGGAAACTTTTTTCAAAATCCACTTTGGGCTTGTAAGATGTTGTAAAGTGACTTTCTGTCACAATGCAGTACATGCACCTCAACACCCAACTCCATGAACACCACATCAGAGTGAATGATGCGACTGAACCGCGTGCGCTGGAGCCACCAGTGAGCGGCCAGTAGCTCATTGAGGCCCTTTGTGTTGTATGCGCTTGGTTTCAAGCTTCTAAGACCTTCCAATTTCAAGCTATGAAGGAAAAGTGAAGACACGTTTACTTTTCATATTTCATGACAGTTGGCTTAGACGGCCAAAACATGCGCTCGTGGAAACTTTTTTCAAAATCCACTTTGGGCTTGTAAGATGTTGTAAAGTGACTTTCTGTCACAATGCAGTACATGCACCTCAACACCCAACTTCATGAACACCACATCAGAGTGAATGATGCGACTGAACCGCGTGCGCTGGAGCCACCAGTGAGCGGCCAGTAGCTCATTGAGGCCCTTTGTGTTGTATGCGCTTGGTTTCAAGCTTCTAAGACCTTCCAATTTCAAGCTATGAAGGAAAAGTGAAGACGCGTTTACTTTTCATATTTCATGACAGTTGGCTGAGGCGGCCAAAACATGCACTCGTGGAAACTTTTTTCAAAATCCACTTTGGGCTTGTAAGATGTTGTTAAGTGACTTTCTGTCACAATGCAGTACATGCACCTCAACACCCAACTTCATGAACACCACATCAGAGTGAATGATGCGACTGAACCGCGTGCGCTGGAGCCACCAGTGAGCGGCTAGTAGCTCATTGATGCCCCTTGTGTTGTATGCGCTTGGTTTCAAGCTTCTAAGACCTTCCAATTTCAAGCTATGAAGGAAAAGTGAAGACACGTTTACTTTTCATATTTCATGACAGTTGGCTGAGACGGCCAAAACATGCGCTCGTGGAAACTTTTTTCAAAATCCACTTTGGGCTTGTAAGATGTTGTAAAGTGACTTTCTGTCACAATGCAGTACATGCACCTCAACACCCAACTTCATGAACAGCACATCAGAGTGAATGATGCGACTGAACCGCGTGCGCTGGAGCCACCAGTGAGCCGCCAGTAGCTCATTGAGGCCCCTTGTGTTGTATGCGCTTGGTTTCAAGCTTCTAAGACCTTCCAATTTCAAGCTATGAAGGAAAAGTGAAGACGCGTTTACTTTTCATATTTCATGACAGTTGGCTGAGACGGCCAAAATATGCACTCGTGGAAACTTTTTTCAAAATCCACTTTGGGCTTGTAAGATGTTGTAAAGTGACTTTCTGTCACAATGCAGTACATGCACCTCAACACCCAACTTCATGAACACCACATCAGAGTGAATGATGCGACTGAACCGCGTGCGCTGGAGCCACCAGTGAGCCGCCAGTAGCTCATTGAGGCCCCTTGTGTTGTATGCGCTTGGTTTCAAGCTTCTAAGACCTTCCAATTTCAAGCTATGAAGGAAAAGTGAAGACGCGTTTACTTTTCATATTTCATGACAGTTGGCTGAGGCGGCCAAAACATGCACTCGTGGAAACTTTTTTCAAAATCCACTTTGGGCTTGTAAGATGTTGTTAAGTGACTTTCTGTCACAATGTAGTACATGCACCTCAACACCCAACTTCATGAACACCACATCAGAGTGAATGATGCGACTGAACCACGTGCGCTGGAGCCACCAGTGAGCGGCCAGTAGCTCATTGAGGCCCCTTGTGTTGTATGCGCTTGGTTTCAAGCTTCTAAGACCTTCCAATTTCAAGCTATGAAGGAAAAGTGAAGACGCGTTTACTTTTCATATTTCATGACAGTTGGCTGAGACGGCCAAAACATGCACTCGTGGAAACTTTTTTCAAAATCCACTTCAGGCTTGTAAGATGTTGTAAAGTGACTTTTTGTCACAATGCAGTACATGCACCTCAACACCCAACTTCATGAACACCACATCAGAGTGAATGATGCGACTGAACCGCGTGCGCTGGAGCCACCAGTGAGCGGCCAGTAGCTCATTGAGGCCCTTTGTGTTGTATGCGCTTGGTTTCAAGCTTCTAAGACCTTCCAATTTCAAGCTATGAAGGAAAAGTGAAGACGCGTTTACTTTTCATATTTCATGACAGTTGGCTGAGGCGGCCAAAACATGCACTCGTGGAAACTTTTTTCAAAATCCACTTTGGGCTTGTAAGATGTTGTTAAGTGACTTTCTGTCACAATGCAATACATGCACCTCAACACCCAACTTCATGAACACCACATCAGAGTGAATGATGCGACTGAACCGCGTGCGCTGGAGCCACCAGTGAGCGGCTAGTAGCTCATTGATGCCCCTTGTGTTGTATGCGCTTGGTTTCAAGCTTCTAAGACCTTCCAATTTCAAGCTATGAAGGAAAAGTGAAGACACGTTTACTTTTCATATTTCATGACAGTTGGCTGAGACGGCCAAAACATGCGCTCGTGGAAACTTTTTTCAAAATCCACTTTGGGCTTGTAAGATGTTGTAAAGTGACTTTCTGTCACAATGCAGTACATGCACCTCAACACCCAACTTCATGAACAGCACATCAGAGTGAATGATGCGACTGAACCGCGTGCGCTGGAGCCACCAGTGAGCCGCCAGTAGCTCATTGAGGCCCCTTGTGTTGTATGCGCTTGGTTTCAAGCTTCTAAGACCTTCCAATTTCAAGCTATGAAGGAAAAGTGAAGACGCGTTTACTTTTCATATTTCATGACAGTTGGCTGAGACGGCCAAAACATGCACTCGTGGAAACTTTTTTCAAAATCCACTTTGGGCTTGTAAGATGTTGTAAAGTGACTTTCTGTCACAATGCAGTACATGCACCTCAACACCCAACTTTATGAACACCACATCAGAGTGAATGATGCGACTGAACCGCGTGCGCTGGAGCCACCAGTGAGCCGCCAGTAGCTCATTGAGGCCCCTTGTGTTGTATGCGCTTGGTTTCAAGCTTCTAAGACCTTCCAATTTCAAGCTATGAAGGAAAAGTGAAGACGCGTTTACTTTTCATATTTCATGACAGTTGGCTGAGACGGCCAAAACATGCACTCGTGGAAACTTTTTTCAAAATCCACTTTGGGCTTGTAAGATGTTGTAAAGTGACTTTCTGTCACAATGCAGTACATGCACCTCAACACCCAACTTCATGAACACCACATCAGAGTGAATGATGCGACTGAACCGCGTGCGCTGGAGCCACCAGTGAGCCGCCAGTAGCTCATTGAGGCCCCTTGTGTTGTATGCGCTTGGTTTCAAGCTTCTAAGACCTTCCAATTTCAAGCTATGAAGGAAAAGTGAAGACGCGTTTACTTTTCATATTTCATGACAGTTGGCTGAGGCGGCCAAAACATGCACTCGTGGAAACTTTTTTCAAAATCCACTTTGGGCTTGTAAGATGTTGTTAAGTGACTTTCTGTCACAATGCAGTACATGCACCTCAACACCCAACTTCATGAACACCACATCAGAGTGAATGATGCGACTGAACCGCGTGCGCTGGAGCCACCAGTGAGCGGCTAGTAGCTCATTGATGCCCCTTGTGTTGTATGCGCTTGGTTTCAAGCTTCTAAGACCTTCCAATTTCAAGCTATGAAGGAAAAGTGAAGACACGTTTACTTTTCATATTTCATGACAGTTGGCTGAGACGGCCAAAACATGCGCTCGTGGAAACTTTTTTCAAAATCCACTTTGGGCTTGTAAGATGTTGTAAAGTGACTTTCTGTCACAATGCAGTACATGCACCTCAACACCCAACTTCATGAACAGCACATCAGAGTGAATGATGCGACTGAACCGCGTGCGCTGGAGCCACCAGTGAGCCGCCAGTAGCTCATTGAGGCCCCTTGTGTTGTATGCGCTTGGTTTCAAGCTTCTAAGACCTTCCAATTTCAAGCTATGAAGGAAAAGTGAAGACGCGTTTACTTTTCATATTTCATGACAGTTGGCTGAGACGGCCAAAATATGCACTCGTGGAAACTTTTTTCAAAATCCACTTTGGGCTTGTAAGATGTTGTAAAGTGACTTTCTGTCACAATGCAGTACATGCACCTCAACACCCAACTTCATGAACACCACATCAGAGTGAATGATGCGACTGAACCGCGTGCGCTGGAGCCACCAGTGAGCCGCCAGTAGCTCATTGAGGCCCCTTGTGTTGTATGCGCTTGGTTTCAAGCTTCTAAGACCTTCCAATTTCAAGCTATGAAGGAAAAGTGAAGACGCGTTTACTTTTCATATTTCATGACAGTTGGCTGAGGCGGCCAAAACATGCACTCGTGGAAACTTTTTTCAAAATCCACTTTGGGCTTGTAAGATGTTGTTAAGTGACTTTCTGTCACAATGTAGTACATGCACCTCAACACCCAACTTCATGAACACCACATCAGAGTGAATGATGCGACTGAACCACGTGCGCTGGAGCCACCAGTGAGCGGCCAGTAGCTCATTGAGGCCCCTTGTGTTGTATGCGCTTGGTTTCAAGCTTCTAAGACCTTCCAATTTCAAGCTATGAAGGAAAAGTGAAGACGCGTTTACTTTTCATATTTCATGACAGTTGGCTGAGACGGCCAAAACATGCACTCGTGGAAACTTTTTTCAAAATCCACTTTGGGCTTGTAAGATGTTGTAAAGTGACTTTCTGTCACAATGCAGTACATGCACCTCAACACCCAACTTCATGAACACCACATCAGAGTGAATGATGCGACTGAACCGCGTGCGCTGGAGCCACCAGTGAGCGGCCAGTAGCTCATTGAGGCCCTTTGTGTTGTATGCGCTTGGTTTCAAGCTTCTAAGACCTTCCAATTTCAAGCTATGAAGGAAAAGTGAAGACGCGTTTACTTTTCATATTTCATGACAGTTGGCTGAGGCGGCCAAAACATGCACTCGTGGAAACTTTTTTCAAAATCCACTTTGGGCTTGTAAGATGTTGTTAAGTGACTTTCTGTCACAATGCAATACATGCACCTCAACACCCAACTTCATGAACACCACATCAGAGTGAATGATGCGACTGAACCGCGTGCGCTGGAGCCACCAGTGAGCGGCTAGTAGCTCATTGATGCCCCTTGTGTTGTATGCGCTTGGTTTCAAGCTTCTAAGACCTTCCAATTTCAAGCTATGAAGGAAAAGTGAAGACACGTTTACTTTTCATATTTCATGACAGTTGGCTGAGACGGCCAAAACATGCGCTCGTGGAAACTTTTTTCAAAATCCACTTTGGGCTTGTAAGATGTTGTAAAGTGACTTTCTGTCACAATGCAGTACATGCACCTCAACACCCAACTTCATGAACAGCACATCAGAGTGAATGATGCGACTGAACCGCGTGCGCTGGAGCCACCAGTGAGCCGCCAGTAGCTCATTGAGGCCCCTTGTGTTGTATGCGCTTGGTTTCAAGCTTCTAAGACCTTCCAATTTCAAGCTATGAAGGAAAAGTGAAGACGCGTTTACTTTTCATATTTCATGACAGTTGGCTGAGACGGCCAAAACATGCACTCGTGGAAACTTTTTTCAAAATCCACTTTGGGCTTGTAAGATGTTGTAAAGTGACTTTCTGTCACAATGCAGTACATGCACCTCAACACCCAACTTCATGAACACCACATCAGAGTGAATGATGCGACTGAACCGCGTGCGCTGGAGCCACCAGTGAGCCGCCAGTAGCTCATTGAGGCCCCTTGTGTTGTATGCGCTTGGTTTCAAGCTTCTAAGACCTTCCAATTTCAAGCTATGAAGGAAAAGTGAAGACGCGTTTACTTTTCATATTTCATGACAGTTGGCTGAGACGGCCAAAACATGCACTCGTGGAAACTTTTTTCAAAATCCACTTTGGGCTTGTAAGATGTTGTAAAGTGACTTTCTGTCACAATGCAGTACATGCACCTCAACACCCAACTTCATGAACACCACATCAGAGTGAATGATGCGACTGAACCGCGTGCGCTGGAGCCACCAGTGAGCCGCCAGTAGCTCATTGAGGCCCCTTGTGTTGTATGCGCTTGGTTTCAAGCTTCTAAGACCTTCCAATTTCAAGCTATGAAGGAAAAGTGAAGACGCGTTTACTTTTCATATTTCATGACAGTTGGCTGAGACGGCCAAAACATGCACTCGTGGAAACTTTTTTCAAAATCCACTTTGGGCTTGTAAGATGTTGTAAAGTGACTTTCTGTCACAATGCAGTACATGCACCTCAACACCCAACTTCATGAACACCACATCAGAGTGAATGATGCGACTGAACCGCGTGCGCTGGAGCCACCAGTGAGCCGCCAGTAGCTCATTGAGGCCCCTTGTGTTGTATGCGCTTGGTTTCAAGCTTCTAAGACCTTCCAATTTCAAGCTATGAAGGAAAAGTGAAGACGCGTTTACTTTTCATATTTCATGACAGTTGGCTGAGGCGGCCAAAACATGCACTCGTGGAAACTTTTTTCAAAATCCACTTTGGGCTTGTAAGATGTTGTTAAGTGACTTTCTGTCACAATGCAGTACATGCACCTCAACACCCAACTTCATGAACACCACATCAGAGTGAATGATGCGACTGAACCGCGTGCGCTGGAGCCACCAGTGAGCGGCTAGTAGCTCATTGATGCCCCTTGTGTTGTATGCGCTTGGTTTCAAGCTTCTAAGACCTTCCAATTTCAAGCTATGAAGGAAAAGTGAAGACACGTTTACTTTTCATATTTCATGACAGTTGGCTGAGACGGCCAAAACATGCGCTCGTGGAAACTTTTTTCAAAATCCACTTTGGGCTTGTAAGATGTTGTAAAGTGACTTTCTGTCACAATGCAGTACATGCACCTCAACACCCAACTTCATGAACAGCACATCAGAGTGAATGATGCGACTGAACCGCGTGCGCTGGAGCCACCAGTGAGCCGCCAGTAGCTCATTGAGGCCCCTTGTGTTGTATGCGCTTGGTTTCAAGCTTCTAAGACCTTCCAATTTCAAGCTATGAAGGAAAAGTGAAGACGCGTTTACTTTTCATATTTCATGACAGTTGGCTGAGACGGCCAAAATATGCACTCGTGGAAACTTTTTTCAAAATCCACTTTGGGCTTGTAAGATGTTGTAAAGTGACTTTCTGTCACAATGCAGTACATGCACCTCAACACCCAACTTCATGAACACCACATCAGAGTGAATGATGCGACTGAACCGCGTGCGCTGGAGCCACCAGTGAGCCGCCAGTAGCTCATTGAGGCCCCTTGTGTTGTATGCGCTTGGTTTCAAGCTTCTAAGACCTTCCAATTTCAAGCTATGAAGGAAAAGTGAAGACGCGTTTACTTTTCATATTTCATGACAGTTGGCTGAGGCGGCCAAAACATGCACTCGTGGAAACTTTTTTCAAAATCCACTTTGGGCTTGTAAGATGTTGTTAAGTGACTTTCTGTCACAATGTAGTACATGCACCTCAACACCCAACTTCATGAACACCACATCAGAGTGAATGATGCGACTGAACCACGTGCGCTGGAGCCACCAGTGAGCGGCCAGTAGCTCATTGAGGCCCCTTGTGTTGTATGCGCTTGGTTTCAAGCTTCTAAGACCTTCCAATTTCAAGCTATGAAGGAAAAGTGAAGACGCGTTTACTTTTCATATTTCATGACAGTTGGCTGAGACGGCCAAAACATGCACTCGTGGAAACTTTTTTCAAAATCCACTTTGGGCTTGTAAGATGTTGTAAAGTGACTTTCTGTCACAATGCAGTACATGCACCTCAACACCCAACTTCATGAACACCACATCAGAGTGAATGATGCGACTGAACCGCGTGCGCTGGAGCCACCAGTGAGCGGCCAGTAGCTCATTGAGGCCCTTTGTGTTGTATGCGCTTGGTTTCAAGCTTCTAAGACCTTCCAATTTCAAGCTATGAAGGAAAAGTGAAGACGCGTTTACTTTTCATATTTCATGACAGTTGGCTGAGGCGGCCAAAACATGCACTCGTGGAAACTTTTTTCAAAATCCACTTTGGGCTTGTAAGATGTTGTTAAGTGACTTTCTGTCACAATGCAATACATGCACCTCAACACCCAACTTCATGAACACCACATCAGAGTGAATGATGCGACTGAACCGCGTGCGCTGGAGCCACCAGTGAGCGGCTAGTAGCTCATTGATGCCCCTTGTGTTGTATGCGCTTGGTTTCAAGCTTCTAAGACCTTCCAATTTCAAGCTATGAAGGAAAAGTGAAGACACGTTTACTTTTCATATTTCATGACAGTTGGCTGAGACGGCCAAAACATGCGCTCGTGGAAACTTTTTTCAAAATCCACTTTGGGCTTGTAAGATGTTGTAAAGTGACTTTCTGTCACAATGCAGTACATGCACCTCAACACCCAACTTCATGAACAGCACATCAGAGTGAATGATGCGACTGAACCGCGTGCGCTGGAGCCACCAGTGAGCCGCCAGTAGCTCATTGAGGCCCCTTGTGTTGTATGCGCTTGGTTTCAAGCTTCTAAGACCTTCCAATTTCAAGCTATGAAGGAAAAGTGAAGACGCGTTTACTTTTCATATTTCATGACAGTTGGCTGAGACGGCCAAAACATGCACTCGTGGAAACTTTTTTCAAAATCCACTTTGGGCTTGTAAGATGTTGTAAAGTGACTTTCTGTCACAATGCAGTACATGCACCTCAACACCCAACTTCATGAACACCACATCAGAGTGAATGATGCGACTGAACCGCGTGCGCTGGAGCCACCAGTGAGCCGCCAGTAGCTCATTGAGGCCCCTTGTGTTGTATGCGCTTGGTTTCAAGCTTCTAAGACCTTCCAATTTCAAGCTATGAAGGAAAAGTGAAGACGCGTTTACTTTTCATATTTCATGACAGTTGGCTGAGACGGCCAAAACATGCACTCGTGGAAACTTTTTTCAAAATCCACTTTGGGCTTGTAAGATGTTGTAAAGTGACTTTCTGTCACAATGCAGTACATGCACCTCAACACCCAACTTCATGAACACCACATCAGAGTGAATGATGCGACTGAACCGCGTGCGCTGGAGCCACCAGTGAGCCGCCAGTAGCTCATTGAGGCCCCTTGTGTTGTATGCGCTTGGTTTCAAGCTTCTAAGACCTTCCAATTTCAAGCTATGAAGGAAAAGTGAAGACGCGTTTACTTTTCATATTTCATGACAGTTGGCTGAGGCGGCCAAAACATGCACTCGTGGAAACTTTTTTCAAAATCCACTTTGGGCTTGTAAGATGTTGTTAAGTGACTTTCTGTCACAATGTAGTACATGCACCTCAACACCCAACTTCATGAACACCACATCAGAGTGAATGATGCGACTGAACCACGTGCGCTGGAGCCACCAGTGAGCGGCCAGTAGCTCATTGAGGCCCCTTGTGTTGTATGCGCTTGGTTTCAAGCTTCTAAGACCTTCCAATTTCAAGCTATGAAGGAAAAGTGAAGACGCGTTTACTTTTCATATTTCATGACAGTTGGCTGAGACGGCCAAAACATGCACTCGTGGAAACTTTTTTCAAAATCCACTTTGGGCTTGTAAGATGTTGTAAAGTGACTTTCTGTCACAA
This sequence comes from Sardina pilchardus, assembly GCF_963854185.1. Taxonomy (NCBI): domain Eukaryota; kingdom Metazoa; phylum Chordata; class Actinopteri; order Clupeiformes; family Clupeidae; genus Sardina; species Sardina pilchardus. Next base: position 84,221 of record NW_026910824.1, on the reverse strand, counting down.
TGCAGTACATGCACCTCAACACCCAACTTCATGAACACCACATCAGAGTGAATGATGCGACTGAACCGCGTGCGCTGGAGCCACCAGTGAGCGGCCAGTAGCTCATTGAGGCCCCTTGTGTTGTATGCGCTTGGTTTCAAGCTTCTAAGACCTTCCAATTTCAAGCTATGAAGGAAAAGTGAAGACGCGTTTACTTTTCATATTTCATGACAGTTGGCTGAGACGGCCAAAACATGCACTCGTGGAAACTTTTTTCAAAATCCACTTTGGGCTTGTAAGATGTTGTAAAGTGACTTTCTGTCACAATGCAGTACATGCACCTCAACACCCAACTTCATGAACACCACATCAGAGTGAGTGATGCGACTGAACCGCGTGCGCTGGAGCCACCAGTGAGCCGCCAGTAGCTCATTGAGGCCCCTTGTGTTGTATGCGCTTGGTTTCAAGCTTCTAAGACCTTCCAATTTCAAGCTATGAAGGAAAAGTGAGGACGCGTTTACTTTTCATATTTCATGACAGTTGGCTGAGACGGCCAAAACATGCACTCGTGGAAACTTTTTTCAAAATCCACTTTGGGTTTGTAAGATGTTGTAAAGTGACTTTCTGTCACAATGCAGTACATGCACCTCAACACCCAACTTCATGAACACCACATCAGAGTGAATGATGCGACTGAACCGCGTGCGCTGGAGCCACCAGTGAGCCGCCAGTAGCTCATTGAGGCCCCTTGTGTTGTATGCGCTTGGTTTCAAGCTTCTAAGACCTTCCAATTTCAAGCTATGAAGGAAAAGTGAAGACGCGTTTACTTTTCATATTTCATGACAGTTGGCTGAGACGGCCAAAACATGCACTCGTGGAAACTTTTTTCAAAATCCACTTTGGGCTTGTAAGATGTTGTAAAGTGACTTTCTGTCACAATGCAGTACATGCACCTCAACACCCAACTTCATGAACACCACATCAGAGTGAATGATGCGACTGAACCGCGTGCGCTGGAGCCACCAGTGAGCGGCCAGTAGCTCATTGAGGCCCCTTGTGTTGTATGCGCTTGGTTTCAAGCTTCTAAGACCTTCCAATTTCAAGCTATGAAGGAAAAGTGAAGACGCGTTTACTTTTCATATTTCATGACAGTTGGCTGAGGCGGCCAAAACATGCACTCGTGGAAACTTTTTTCAAAATCCACTTTGGGCTTGTAAGATGTTAAGTGACTTTCTGTCACAATGCAGTACATGCACCTCAACACCCAACTTCATGAACACCACATCAGAGTGAATGATGCGACTGAACCGCGTGCGCTGGAGCCACCAGTGAGCGGCTAGTAGCTCATTGATGCCCCTTGTGTTGTATGCGCTTGGTTTCAAGCTTCTAAGACCTTCCAATTTCAAGCTATGAAGGAAAAGTGAAGACGCGTTTACTTTTCATATTTCATGACAGTTGGCTGAGACGGCCAAAACATGCACTCGTGGAAACTTTTTTCAAAATCCACTTTGGGCTTGTAAGATGTTGTAAAGTGACTTTCTGTCACAATGCAGTACATGCACCTCAACACCCAACTTCATGAACACCACATCAGAGTGAATGATGCGACTGAACCACGTGCGCTGGAGCCACCAGTGAGCGGCCAGTAGCTCATTGAGGCCCCTTGTGTTGTATGCGCTTGGTTTCAAGCTTCTAAGACCTTCCAATTTCAAGCTATGAAGGAAAAGTGAAGACGCGTTTACTTTTCATATTTCATGACAGTTGGCTGAGACGGCCAAAACATGCACTCGTGGAAACTTTTTTCAAAATCCACTTTGGGCTTGTAAGATGTTGTAAAGTGACTTTCTGTCACAATGCAGTACATGCACCTCAACACCCAACTTCATGAACACCAAATCAGAGTGAATGATGCGACTGAACCGCGTGCGCTGGAGCCACCAGTGAGCGGCCAGTAGCTCATTGAGGCCCCTTGTGTTGTATGCGCTTGGTTTCAAGCTTCTAAGACCTTCCAATTTCAAGCTATGAAGGAAAAGTGAAGACGCGTTTACTTTTCATATTTCATGACAGTTGGCTGAGACGGCCAAAACATGCACTCGTGGAAACTTTTTTCAAAATCCACTTTGGGCTTGTAAGATGTTGTAAAGTGACTTTCTGTCACAATGCAGTACATGCACCTCAACACCCAACTTCATGAACACCACATCGGAGTGAGTGATGCGACTGAACCGCGTGCGCTGGAGCCACCAGTGAGCCGCCAGTAGCTCATTGAGGCCCCTTGTGTTGTATGCGCTTGGTTTCAAGCTTCTAAGACCTTCCAATTTCAAGCTATGAAGGAAAAGTGAAGACGCGTTTACTTTTCATATTTCATGACAGTTGGCTGAGACGGCCAAAACATGCACTCGTGGAAACTTTTTTCAAAATCCACTTTGGGCTTGTAAGATGTTGTAAAGTGACTTTCTGTCACAATGCAGTACATGCACCTCAACACCCAACTTCATGAACACCACATCAAAGTGAATGATGCGACTGAACCGCGTGCGCTGGAGCCACCAGTGAGCCGCCAGTAGCTCATTGAGGCCCCTTGTGTTGTATGCGCTTGGTTTCAAGCTTCTAAGACCTTCCAATTTCAAGCTATGAAGGAAAAGTGAAGACGCGTTTACTTTTCATATTTCATGACAGTTGGCTGAGACGGCCAAAACATGCACTCGTGGAAACTTTTTTCAAAATCAACTTTGGGCTTGTAAGATGTTGTAAAGTGACTTTCTGTCACAATGCAGTACATGCACCTCAACACCCAACTTCATGAACACCACATCAGAGTGAATGATGCGACTGAACCGCGTGCGCTGGAGCCACCAGTGAGCCGCCAGTAGCTCATTGAGGCCCCTTGTGTTGTATGCGCTTGGTTTCAAGCTTCTAAGACCTTCCAATTTCAAGCTATGAAGGAAAAGTGAAGACGCGTTTACTTTTCATATTTCATGACAGTTGGCTGAGACGGCCAAAACATGCACTCGTGGAAACTTTTTTCAAAATCCACTTTGGGCTTGTAAGATGTTGTAAAGTGACTTTCTGTCACAATGCAGTACATGCACCTCAACACCCAACTTCATGAACACCACATCAGAGTGAATGATGCGACTGAACCGCATGCGCTGGAGCCACCAGTGAGCGGCCAGTAGCTCATTGAGGCCCCTTGTGTTGTATGCGCTTGGTTTCAAGCTTCTAAGACCTTCCAATTTCAAGCTATGAAGGAAAAGTGAAGACGCGTTTACTTTTCATATTTCATGACAGTTGGCTGAGGCGGCCAAAACATGCACTCGTGGAAACTTTTTTCAAAATCCACTTTGGGCTTGTAAGATGTTGTAAAGTGACTTTCTGTCACAATGCAGTACATGCACCTCAACACCCAACTTCATGAACACCACATCAGAGTGAATGATGCGACTGAACCGCGTGCGCTGGAGCCACCAGTGAGCGGCTAGTAGCTCATTGATGCCCCTTGTGTTGTATGCGCTTGGTTTCAAGCTTCTAAGACCTTCCAATTTCAAGCTATGAAGGAAAAGTGAAGACGCGTTTACTTTTCATATTTCATGACAGTTGGCTGAGACGGCCAAAACATGCACTCGTGGAAACTTTTTTCAAAATCCACTTTGGGCTTGTAAGATGTTGTAAAGTGACTTTCTGTCACAATGCAGTACATGCACCTCAACACCCAACTTCATGAACACCACATCAGAGTGAATGATGCGACTGAACCACGTGCGCTGGATCCACCAGTGAGCGGCCAGTAGCTCATTGAGGCCCCTTGTGTTGTATGCGCTTGGTTTCAAGCTTCTAAGACCTTCCAATTTCAAGCTATGAAGGAAAAGTGAAGACGCGTTTACTTTTCATATTTCATGACAGTTGGCTGAGACGGCCAAAACATGCACTCGTGGAAACTTTTTTCAAAATCCACTTTGGGCTTGTAAGATGTTGTAAAGTGACTTTCTGTCACAATGCAGTACATGCACCTCAACACCCAACTCCATGAACACCACATCAGAGTGAATGATGCGACTGAACCGCGTGCGCTGGAGCCACCAGTGAGCGGCCAGTAGCTCATTGAGGCCCTTTGTGTTGTATGCGCTTGGTTTCAAGCTTCTAAGACCTTCCAATTTCAAGCTATGAAGGAAAAGTGAAGACACGTTTACTTTTCATATTTCATGACAGTTGGCTTAGACGGCCAAAACATGCGCTCGTGGAAACTTTTTTCAAAATCCACTTTGGGCTTGTAAGATGTTGTAAAGTGACTTTCTGTCACAATGCAGTACATGCACCTCAACACCCAACTTCATGAACACCACATCAGAGTGAATGATGCGACTGAACCGCGTGCGCTGGAGCCACCAGTGAGCGGCCAGTAGCTCATTGAGGCCCTTTGTGTTGTATGCGCTTGGTTTCAAGCTTCTAAGACCTTCCAATTTCAAGCTATGAAGGAAAAGTGAAGACACGTTTACTTTTCATATTTCATGACAGTTGGCTGAGACGGCCAAAACATGCGCTCGTGGAAACTTTTTTCAAAATCCACTTTGGGCTTGTAAGATGTTGTAAAGTGACTTTCTGTCACAATGCAGTACATGCACCTCAACACCCAACTTCATGAACACCACATCAGAGTGAATGATGCGACTGAACCGCGTGCGCTGGAGCCACCAGTGAGCGGCCAGTAGCTCATTGAGGCCCTTTGTGTTGTATGCGCTTGGTTTCAAGCTTCTAAGACCTTCCAATTTCAAGCTATGAAGGAAAAGTGAAGACACGTTTACTTTTCATATTTCATGACAGTTGGCTGAGACGGCCAAAACATGCGCTCGTGGAAACTTTTTTCAAAATCCACTTTGGGCTTGTAAGATGTTGTAAAGTGACTTTCTGTCACAATGTAGTACATGCACCTCAACACCCAACTTCATGAACACCACATCAGAGTGAATGATGCGACTGAACCACGTGCGCTGGAGCCACCAGTGAGCGGCCAGTAGCTCATTGAGGCCCCTTGTGTTGTATGCGCTTGGTTTCAAGCTTCTAAGACCTTCCAATTTCAAGCTATGAAGGAAAAGTGAAGACGCGTTTACTTTTCATATTTCATGACAGTTGGCTGAGACGGCCAAAACATGCACTCGTGGAAACTTTTTTCAAAATCCACTTTGGGCTTGTAAGATGTTGTAAAGTGACTTTCTGTCACAATGCAGTACATGCACCTCAACACCCAACTTCATGAACACCACATCAGAGTGAATGATGCGACTGAACCGCGTGCGCTGGAGCCACCAGTGAGCGGCCAGTAGCTCATTGAGGCCCCTTGTGTTGTATGCGCTTGGTTTCAAGCTTCTAAGACCTTCCAATTTCAAGCTATGAAGGAAAAGTGAAGACGCGTTTACTTTTCATATTTCATGACAGTTGGCTGAGACGGCCAAAACATGCACTCGTGGAAACTTTTTTCAAAATCCACTTTGGGCTTGTAAGATGTTGTAAAGTGACTTTCTGTCACAATGCAGTACATGCACCTCAACACCCAACTTCATGAACACCACATCAGAGTGATTGATGCGACTGAACCGCGTGCGCTGGAGCCACCAGTGAGCCGCCAGTAGCTCATTGAGGCCCCTTGTGTTGTATGCGCTTGGTTTCAAGCTTCTAAGACCTTCCAATTTCAAGCTATGAAGGAAAAGTGAAGACGCGTTTACTTTTCATATTTCATGACAGTTGGCTGAGACGGCCAAAACATGCACTCGTGGAAACTTTTTTCAAAATCCACTTTGGGCTTGTAAGATGTTGTAAAGTGACTTTCTGTCACAATGCAGTACATGCACCTCAACACCCAACTTCATGAACACCACATCAAAGTGAATGATGCGACTGAACCGCGTGCGCTGGAGCCACCAGTGAGCCGCCAGTAGCTCATTGAGGCCCCTTGTGTTGTATGCGCTTGGTTTCAAGCTTCTAAGACCTTCCAATTTCAAGCTATGAAGGAAAAGTGAAGACACGTTTACTTTTCATATTTCATGACAGTTGGCTGAGACGGCCAAAACATGCGCTCGTGGAAACTTTTTTCAAAATCCACTTTGGGCTTGTAAGATGTTGTAAAGTGACTTTCTGTCACAATGCAGTACATGCACCTCAACACCCAACTTCATGAACAGCACATCAGAGTGAATGATGCGACTGAACCGCGTGCGCTGGAGCCACCAGTGAGCCGCCAGTAGCTCATTGAGGCCCCTTGTGTTGTATGCGCTTGGTTTCAAGCTTCTAAGACCTTCCAATTTCAAGCTATGAAGGAAAAGTGAAGACGCGTTTACTTTTCATATTTCATGACAGTTGGCTGAGACGGCCAAAACATGCACTCGTGGAAACTTTTTTCAAAATCCACTTTGGGCTTGTAAGATGTTGTAAAGTGACTTTCTGTCACAATGCAGTACATGCACCTCAACACCCAACTTCATGAACACCACATCAGAGTGAATGATGCGACTGAACCGCGTGCGCTGGAGCCACCAGTGAGCCGCCAGTAGCTCATTGAGGCCCCTTGTGTTGTATGCGCTTGGTTTCAAGCTTCTAAGACCTTCCAATTTCAAGCTATGAAGGAAAAGTGAAGACGCGTTTACTTTTCATATTTCATGACAGTTGGCTGAGACGGCCAAAACATGCACTCGTGGAAACTTTTTTCAAAATCCACTTTGGGCTTGTAAGATGTTGTAAAGTGACTTTCTGTCACAATGCAGTACATGCACCTCAACACCCAACTTCATGAACACCACATCAGAGTGAATGATGTGACTGAACCGCGTGCGCTGGAGCCACCAGTGAGCGGCCAGTAGCTCATTGAGGCCCCTTGTGTTGTATGCGCTTGGTTTCAAGCTTCTAAGACCTTCCAATTTCAAGCTATGAAGGAAAAGTGAAGACGCGTTTACTTTTCATATTTCATGACAGTTGGCTGAGGCGGCCAAAACATGCACTCGTGGAAACTTTTTTCAAAATCCACTTTGGGCTTGTAAGATGTTGTTAAGTGACTTTCTGTCACAATGCAGTACATGCACCTCAACACCCAACTTCATGAACACCACATCAGAGTGAATGATGCGACTGAACCGCGTGCGCTGGAGCCACCAGTGAGCGGCTAGTAGCTCATTGATGCCCCTTGTGTTGTATGCGCTTGGTTTCAAGCTTCTAAGACCTTCCAATTTCAAGCTATGAAGGAAAAGTGAAGACGCGTTTACTTTTCATATTTCATGACAGTTGGCTGAGACGGCCAAAACATGCACTCGTGGAAACTTTTTTCAAAATCCACTTTGGGCTTGTAAGATGTTGTAAAGTGACTTTCTGTCACAATGCAGTACATGCACCTCAACACCCAACTTCATGAACACCACATCAGAGTGAATGATGCGACTGAACCACGTGCGCTGGAGCCACCAGTGAGCGGCCAGTAGCTCATTGAGGCCCCTTGTGTTGTATGCGCTTGGTTTCAAGCTTCTAAGACCTTCCAATTTCAAGCTATGAAGGAAAAGTGAAGACGCGTTTACTTTTCATATTTCATGACAGTTGGCTGAGACGGCCAAAACATGCACTCGTGGAAACTTTTTTCAAAATCCACTTTGGGCTTGTAAGATGTTGTAAAGTGACTTTCTGTCACAATGCAGTACATGCACCTCAACACCCAACTTCATGAACACCACATCAGAGTGAATGATGCGACTGAACCGCGTGCGCTGGAGCCACCAGTGAGCCGCCAGTAGCTCATTGAGGCCCCTTGTGTTGTATGCGCTTAGTTTCAAGCTTCTAAGACCTTCCAATTTCAAGCTATGAAGGAAAAGTGAAGACGCGTTTACTTTTCATATTTCATGACAGTTGGCTGAGACGGCCAAAACATGCACTCGTGGAAACTTTTTTCAAAATCCACTTTGGGCTTGTAAGATGTTGTAAAGTGACTTTCTGTCACAATGCAGTACATGCACCTCAACACCCAACTTCATGAACACCACATCAGAGTGAATGATGTGACTGAACCGCGTGCGCTGGAGCCACCAGTGAGCGGCCAGTAGCTCATTGAGGCCCCTTGTGTTGTATGCGCTTGGTTTCAAGCTTCTAAGACCTTCCAATTTCAAGCTATGAAGGAAAAGTGAAGACGCGTTTACTTTTCATATTTCATGACAGTTGGCTGAGGCGGCCAAAACATGCACTCGTGGAAACTTTTTTCAAAATCCACTTTGGGCTTGTAAGATGTTGTTAAGTGACTTTCTGTCACAATGCAGTACATGCACCTCAACACCCAACTTCATGAACACCACATCAGAGTGAATGATGCGACTGAACCGCGTGCGCTGGAGCCACCAGTGAGCGGCTAGTAGCTCATTGATGCCCCTTGTGTTGTATGCGCTTGGTTTCAAGCTTCTAAGACCTTCCAATTTCAAGCTATGAAGGAAAAGTGAAGACGCGTTTACTTTTCATATTTCATGACAGTTGGCTGAGACGGCCAAAACATGCACTCGTGGAAACTTTTTTCAAAATCCACTTTGGGCTTGTAAGATGTTGTAAAGTGACTTTCTGTCACAATGCAGTACATGCACCTCAACACCCAACTTCATGAACACCACATCAGAGTGAATGATGCGACTGAACCACGTGCGCTGGAGCCACCAGTGAGCGGCCAGTAGCTCATTGAGGCCCCTTGTGTTGTATGCGCTTGGTTTCAAGCTTCTAAGACCTTCCAATTTCAAGCTATGAAGGAAAAGTGAAGACGCGTTTACTTTTCATATTTCATGACAGTTGGCTGAGACGGCCAAAACATGCACTCGTGGAAACTTTTTTCAAAATCCACTTTGGGCTTGTAAGATGTTGTAAAGTGACTTTCTGTCACAATGCAGTACATGCACCTCAACACCCAACTTCATGAACACCACATCAGAGTGAATGATGCGACTGAACCGCGTGCGCTGGAGCCACCAGTGAGCCGCCAGTAGCTCATTGAGGCCCCTTGTGTTGTATGCGCTTAGTTTCAAGCTTCTAAGACCTTCCAATTTCAAGCTATGAAGGAAAAGTGAAGACGCGTTTACTTTTCATATTTCATGACAGTTGGCTGAGACGGCCAAAACATGCACTCGTGGAAACTTTTTTCAAAATCCACTTTGGGCTTGTAAGATGTTGTAAAGTGACTTTCTGTCACAATGCAGTACATGCACCTCAACACCCAACTTCATGAACACCACATCAGAGTGAGTGATGCGACTGAACCGCGTGCGCTGGAGCCACCAGTGAGCCGCCAGTAGCTCATTGAGGCCCCTTGTGTTGTATGCGCTTGGTTTCAAGCTTCTAAGACCTTCCAATTTCAAGCTATGAAGGAAAAGTGAAGACGCGTTTACTTTTCATATTTCATGACAGTTGGCTGAGACGGCCAAAACATGCATTCGTGGAAACTTTTTTCAAAATCCACTTTGGGCTTGTAAGATGTTGTAAAGTGACTTTCTGTCACAATGCAGTACATGCACCTCAACACCCAACTTCATGAACACCACATCAGAGTGAATGATGCGACTGAACCGCGTGCGCTGGAGCCACCAGTGAGCGGCCAGTAGCTCATTGAGGCCCCTTGTGTTGTATGCGCTTGGTTTCAAGCTTCTAAGACCTTCCAATTTCAAGCTATGAAGGAAAAGTGAAGACGCGTTTACTTTTCATATTTCATGACAGTTGGCTGAGACGGCCAAAACATGCACTCGTGGAAACTTTTTTCAAAATCCACTTTGGGCTTGTAAGATGTTGTAAAGTGACTTTCTGTCACAATGCAGTACATGCACCTCAACACCCAACTTCATGAACACCACATCAGAGTGAATGATGCGACTGAACCGCGTGCGCTGGAGCCACCAGTGAGCCGCCAGTAGCTCATTGAGGCCCCTTGTGTTGTATGCGCTTGGTTTCAAGCTTCTAAGACCTTCCAATTTCAAGCTATGAAGGAAAAGTGAAGACGCGTTTACTTTTCATATTTCATGACAGTTGGCTGAGACGGCCAAAACATGCACTCGTGGAAACTTTTTTCAAAATCCACTTTGGGCTTGTAAGATGTTGTAAAGTGACTTTCTGTCACAATGCAGTACATGCACCTCAACACCCAACTTCATGAACACCACATCAGAGTGAATGATGCGACTGAACCGCGTGCGCTGGAGCCACCAGTGAGCGGCCAGTAGCTCATTGAGGCCCCTTGTGTTGTATGCGCTTGGTTTCAAGCTTCTAAGACCTTCCAATTTCAAGCTATGAAGGAAAAGTGAAGACGCGTTTACTTTTCATATTTCATGACAGTTGGCTGAGGCGGCCAAAACATGCACTCGTGGAAACTTTTTTCAAAATCCACTTTGGGCTTGTAAGATGTTGTTAAGTGACTTTCTGTCACAATGCAGTACATGCACCTCAACACCCAACTTCATGAACACCACATCAGAGTGAATGATGCGACTGAACCGCGTGCGCTGGAGCCACCAGTGAGCGGCTAGTAGCTCATTGATGCCCCTTGTGTTGTATGCGCTTGGTTTCAAGCTTCTAAGACCTTCCAATTTCAAGCTATGAAGGAAAAGTGAAGACGCGTTTACTTTTCATATTTCATGACAGTTGGCTGAGACGGCCAAAACATGCACTCGTGGAAACTTTTTTCAAAATCCACTTTGGGCTTGTAAGATGTTGTAAAGTGACTTTCTGTCACAATGCAGTACATGCACCTCAACACCCAACTTCATGAACACCACATCAGAGTGAATGATGCGACTGAACCACGTGCGCTGGAGCCACCAGTGAGCGGCCAGTAGCTCATTGATGCCCCTTGTGTTGTATGCGCTTGGTTTCAAGCTTCTAAGACCTTCCAATTTCAAGCTATGAAGGAAAAGTGAAGACGCGTTTACTTTTCATATTTCATGACAGTTGGCTGAGACGGCCAAAACATGCACTCGTGGAAACTTTTTTCAAAATCCACTTTGGGCTTGTAAGATGTTGTAAAGTGACTTTCTGTCACAATGCAGTACATGCACCTCAACACCCAACTTCATGAACACCACATCAGAGTGAATGATGCGACTGAACCACGTGCGCTGGAGCCACCAGTGAGCGGCCAGTAGCTCATTGAGGCCCCTTGTGTTGTATGCGCTTGGTTTCAAGCTTCTAAGACCTTCCAATTTCAAGCTATGAAGGAAAAGTGAAGACGCGTTTACTTTTCATATTTCATGACAGTTGGCTGAGACGGCCAAAACATGCACTCGTGGAAACTTTTTTCAAAATCCACTTTGGGCTTGTAAGATGTTGTAAAGTGACTTTCTGTCACAATGCAGTACATGCACCTCAACACCCAACTTCATGAACACCACATCAGAGTGAATGATGCGACTGAACCGCGTGCGCTGGAGCCACCAGTGAGCGGCCAGTAGCTCATTGAGGCCCCTTGTGTTGTATGCGCTTGGTTTCAAGCTTCTAAGACCTTCCAATTTCAAGCTATGAAGGAAAAGTGAAGACGCGTTTACTTTTCATATTTCATGACAGTTGGCTGAGACGGCCAAAACATGCACTCGTGGAAACTTTTTTCAAAATCCACTTTGGGCTTGTAAGATGTTGTAAAGTGACTTTCTGTCACAATGCAGTACATGCACCTCAACACCCAACTTCATGAACACCACATCAGAGTGAGTGATGCGACTGAACCGCGTGCGCTGGAGCCACCAGTGAGCCGCCAGTAGCTCATTGAGGCCCCTTGTGTTGTATGCGCTTGGTTTCAAGCTTCTAAGACCTTCCAATTTCAAGCTATGAAGGAAAAGTGAAGACGCGTTTACTTTTCATATTTCATGACAGTTGGCTGAGACGGCCAAAACATGCACTCGTGGAAACTTTTTTCAAAATCCACTTTGGGCTTGTAAGATGTTGTAAAGTGACTTTCTGTCACAATGCAGTACATGCACCTCAACACCCAACTTCATGAACACCACATCAGAGTGAATGATGCGACTGAACCGCGTGCGCTGGAGCCACCAGTGAGCGGCCAGTAGCTCATTGAGGCCCCTTGTGTTGTATGCGCTTGGTTTCAAGCTTCTAAGACCTTCCAATTTCAAGCTATGAAGGAAAAGTGAAGACGCGTTTACTTTTCATATTTCATGACAGTTGGCTGAGACGGCCAAAACATGCACTCGTGGAAACTTTTTTCAAAATCCACTTTGGGCTTGTAAGATGTTGTAAAGTGACTTTCTGTCACAATGCAGTACATGCACCTCAACACCCAACTTCATGAACACCACATCAGAGTGAATGATGCGACTGAACCGCGTGCGCTGGAGCCACCAGTGAGCCGCCAGTAGCTCATTGAGGCCCCTTGTGTTGTATGCGCTTGGTTTCAAGCTTCTAAGACCTTCCAATTTCAAGCTATGAAGGAAAAGTGAAGACGCGTTTACTTTTCATATTTCATGACAGTTGGCTGAGACGGCCAAAACATGCACTCGTGGAAACTTTTTTCAAAATCCACTTTGGGCTTGTAAGATGTTGTAAAGTGACTTTCTGTCACAATGCAGTACATGCACCTCAACACCCAACTTCATGAACACCACATCAGAGTGAATGATGCGACTGAACCGCGTGCGCTGGAGCCACCAGTGAGCGGCCAGTAGCTCATTGAGGCCCCTTGTGTTGTATGCGCTTGGTTTCAAGCTTCTAAGACCTTCCAATTTCAAGCTATGAAGGAAAAGTGAAGACGCGTTTACTTTTCATATTTCATGACAGTTGGCTGAGGCGGCCAAAACATGCACTCGTGGAAACTTTTTTCAAAATCCACTTTGGGCTTGTAAGATGTTGTAAAGTGACTTTCTGTCACAATGCAGTACATGCACCTCAACACCCAACTTCATGAACACCACATCAGAGTGAATGATGCGACTGAACCACGTGCGCTGGAGCCACCAGTGAGCGGCCAGTAGCTCATTGAGGCCCCTTGTGTTGTATGCGCTTGGTTTCAAGCTTCTAAGACCTTCCAATTTCAAGCTATGAAGGAAAAGTGAAGACGCGTTTACTTTTCATATTTCATGACAGTTGGCTGAGGCGGCCAAAACATGCACTCGTGGAAACTTTTTTCAAAATCCACTTTGGGCTTGTAAGATGTTGTTAAGTGACTTTCTGTCACAATGCAGTACATGCACCTCAACACCCAACTTCATGAACACCACATCAGAGTGAATGATGCGACTGAACCGCGTGCGCTGGAGCCACCAGTGAGCGGCTAGTAGCTCATTGATGCCCCTTGTGTTGTATGCGCTTGGTTTCAAGCTTCTAAGACCTTCCAATTTCAAGCTATGAAGGAAAAGTGAAGACGCGTTTACTTTTCATATTTCATGACAGTTGGCTGAGACGGCCAAAACATGCACTCGTGGAAACTTTTTTCAAAATCCACTTTGGGCTTGTAAGATGTTGTAAAGTGACTTTCTGTCACAATGCAGTACATGCACCTCAACACCCAACTTCATGAACACCACATCAGAGTGAATGATGCGACTGAACCACGTGCGCTGGAGCCACCAGTGAGCGGCCAGTAGCTCATTGAGGCCCCTTGTGTTGTATGCGCTTGGTTTCAAGCTTCTAAGACCTTCCAATTTCAAGCTATGAAGGAAAAGTGAAGACGCGTTTACTTTTCATATTTCATGACAGTTGGCTGAGACGGCCAAAACATGCACTCGTGGAAACTTTTTTCAAAATCCACTTTGGGCTTGTAAGATGTTGTAAAGTGACTTTCTGTCACAATGCAGTACATGCACCTCAACACCCAACTTCATGAACACCACATCAGAGTGAATGATGCGACTGAACCGCGTGCGCTGGAGCCACCAGTGAGCGGCCAGTAGCTCATTGAGGCCCCTTGTGTTGTATGCGCTTGGTTTCAAGCTTCTAAGACCTTCCAATTTCAAGCTATGAAGGAAAAGTGAAGACGCGTTTACTTTTCATATTTCATGACAGTTGGCTGAGACGGCCAAAACATGCACTCGTGGAAACTTTTTTCAAAATCCACTTTGGGCTTGTAAGATGTTGTTAAGTGACTTTCTGTCACAATGCAGTACATGCACCTCAACACCCAACTTCATGAACACCACATCAGAGTGAATGATGCGACTGAACCGCGTGCGCTGGAGCCACCAGTGAGCGGCTAGTAGCTCATTGATGCCCCTTGTGTTGTATGCGCTTGGTTTCAAGCTTCTAAGACCTTCCAATTTCAAGCTATGAAGGAAAAGTGAAGACGCGTTTACTTTTCATATTTCATGACAGTTGGCTGAGACGGCCAAAACATGCACTCGTGGAAACTTTTTTCAAAATCCACTTTGGGCTTGTAAGATGTTGTAAAGTGACTTTCTGTCACAATGTAGTACATGCACCTCAACACCCAACTTCATGAACACCACATCAGAGTGAATGATGCGACTGAACCACGTGCGCTGGAGCCACCAGTGAGCGGCCAGTAGCTCATTGAGGCCCCTTGTGTTGTATGCGCTTGGTTTCAAGCTTCTAAGACCTTCCAATTTCAAGCTATGAAGGAAAAGTGAAGACGCGTTTACTTTTCATATTTCATGACAGTTGGCTGAGACGGCCAAAACATGCACTCGTGGAAACTTTTTTCAAAATCCACTTTGGGCTTGTAAGATGTTGTAAAGTGACTTTCTGTCACAATGCAGTACATGCACCTCAACACCCAACTTCATGAACACCACATCAGAGTGAATGATGCGACTGAACCGCGTGCGCTGGAGCCACCAGTGAGCGGCCAGTAGCTCATTGAGGCCCCTTGTGTTGTATGCGCTTGGTTTCAAGCTTCTAAGACCTTCCAATTTCAAGCTATGAAGGAAAAGTGAAGACGCGTTTACTTTTCATATTTCATGACAGTTGGCTGAGACGGCCAAAACATGCACTCGTGGAAACTTTTTTCAAAATCCACTTTGGGCTTGTAAGATGTTGTAAAGTGACTTTCTGTCACAATGCAGTACATGCACCTCAACACCCAACTTCATGAACACCACATCAGAGTGAGTGATGCGACTGAACCGCGTGCGCTGGAGCCACCAGTGAGCCGCCAGTAGCTCATTGAGGCCCCTTGTGTTGTATGCGCTTGGTTTCAAGCTTCTAAGACCTTCCAATTTCAAGCTATGAAGGAAAAGTGAAGACGCGTTTACTTTTCATATTTCATGACAGTTGGCTGAGACGGCCAAAACATGCACTCGTGGAAACTTTTTTCAAAATCCACTTTGGGCTTGTAAGATGTTGTAAAGTGACTTTCTGTCACAATGCAGTACATGCACCTCAACACCCAACTTCATGAACACCACATCAGAGTGAATGATGCGACTGAACCGCGTGCGCTGGAGCCACCAGTGAGCGGCTAGTAGCTCATTGATGCCCCTTGTGTTGTATGCGCTTGGTTTCAAGCTTCTAAGACCTTCCAATTTCAAGCTATGAAGGAAAAGTGAAGACGCGTTTACTTTTCATATTTCATGACAGTTGGCTGAGACGGCCAAAACATGCACTCGTGGAAACTTTTTTCAAAATCCACTTTGGGCTTGTAAGATGTTGTAAAGTGACTTTCTGTCACAATGCAGTACATGCACCTCAACACCCAACTTCATGAACACCACATCAGAGTGAATGATGCGACTGAACCACGTGCGCTGGAGCCACCAGTGAGCGGCCAGTAGCTCATTGAGGCCCCTTGTGTTGTATGCGCTTGGTTTCAAGCTTCTAAGACCTTCCAATTTCAAGCTATGAAGGAAAAGTGAAGACGCGTTTACTTTTCATATTTCATGACAGTTGGCTGAGGCGGCCAAAACATGCACTCGTGGAAACTTTTTTCAAAATCCACTTTGGGCTTGTAAGATGTTGTTAAGTGACTTTCTGTCACAATGCAGTACATGCACCTCAACACCCAACTTCATGAACACCACATCAGAGTGAATGATGCGACTGAACCGCGTGCGCTGGAGCCACCAGTGAGCGGCTAGTAGCTCATTGATGCCCCTTGTGTTGTATGCGCTTGGTTTCAAGCTTCTAAGACCTTCCAATTTCAAGCTATGAAGGAAAAGTGAAGACGCGTTTACTTTTCATATTTCATGACAGTTGGCTGAGACGGCCAAAACATGCACTCGTGGAAACTTTTTTCAAAATCCACTTTGGGCTTGTAAGATGTTGTAAAGTGACTTTCTGTCACAATGCAGTACATGCACCTCAACACCCAACTTCATGAACACCACATCAGAGTGAATGATGCGACTGAACCGCGTGCGCTGGAGCCACCAGTGAGCCGCCAGTAGCTCATTGAGGCCCCTTGTGTTGTATGCGCTTGGTTTCAAGCTTCTAAGACCTTCCAATTTCAAGCTATGAAGGAAAAGTGAAGACGCGTTTACTTTTCATATTTCATGACAGTTGGCTGAGACGGCCAAAACATGCACTCGTGGAAACTTTTTTCAAAATCCACTTTGGGCTTGTAAGATGTTGTAAAGTGACTTTCTGTCACAATGCAGTACATGCACCTCAACACCCAACTTCATGAACACCACATCAGAGTGAATGATGCGACTGAACCGCGTGCGCTGGAGCCACCAGTGAGCGGCCAGTAGCTCATTGAGGCCCCTTGTGTTGTATGCGCTTGGTTTCAAGCTTCTAAGACCTTCCAATTTCAAGCTATGAAGGAAAAGTGAAGACGCGTTTACTTTTCATATTTCATGACAGTTGGCTGAGGCGGCCAAAACATGCACTCGTGGAAACTTTTTTCAAAATCCACTTTGGGCTTGTAAGATGTTGTTAAGTGACTTTCTGTCACAATGCAGTACATGCACCTCAACACCCAACTTCATGAACACCACATCAGAGTGAATGATGCGACTGAACCACGTGCGCTGGAGCCACCAGTGAGCGGCCAGTAGCTCATTGAGGCCCCTTGTGTTGTATGCGCTTGGTTTCAAGCTTCTAAGACCTTCCAATTTCAAGCTATGAAGGAAAAGTGAAGACGCGTTTACTTTTCATATTTCATGACAGTTGGCTGAGGCGGCCAAAACATGCACTCGTGGAAACTTTTTTCAAAATCCACTTTGGGCTTGTAAGATGTTGTTAAGTGACTTTCTGTCACAATGCAGTACATGCACCTCAACACCCAACTTCATGAACACCACATCAGAGTGAATGATGCGACTGAACCGCGTGCGCTGGAGCCACCAGTGAGCGGCTAGTAGCTCATTGATGCCCCTTGTGTTGTATGCGCTTGGTTTCAAGCTTCTAAGACCTTCCAATTTCAAGCTATGAAGGAAAAGTGAAGACGCGTTTACTTTTCATATTTCATGACAGTTGGCTGAGACGGCCAAAACATGCACTCGTGGAAACTTTTTTCAAAATCCACTTTGGGCTTGTAAGATGTTGTAAAGTGACTTTCTGTCACAATGCAGTACATGCACCTCAACACCCAACTTCATGAACACCACATCAGAGTGAATGATGCGACTGAACCACGTGCGCTGGAGCCACCAGTGAGCGGCCAGTAGCTCATTGAGGCCCCTTGTGTTGTATGCGCTTGGTTTCAAGCTTCTAAGACCTTCCAATTTCAAGCTATGAAGGAAAAGTGAAGACGCGTTTACTTTTCATATTTCATGACAGTTGGCTGAGACGGCCAAAACATGCACTCGTGGAAACTTTTTTCAAAATCCACTTTGGGCTTGTAAGATGTTGTAAAGTGACTTTCTGTCACAATGCAGTACATGCACCTCAACACCCAACTTCATGAACACCACATCAGAGTGAATGATGCGACTGAACCGCGTGCGCTGGAGCCACCAGTGAGCGGCCAGTAGCTCATTGAGGCCCCTTGTGTTGTATGCGCTTGGTTTCAAGCTTCTAAGACCTTCCAATTTCAAGCTATGAAGGAAAAGTGAAGACGCGTTTACTTTTCATATTTCATGACAGTTGGCTGAGACGGCCAAAACATGCACTCGTGGAAACTTTTTTCAAAATCCACTTTGGGCTTGTAAGATGTTGTTAAGTGACTTTCTGTCACAATGCAGTACATGCACCTCAACACCCAACTTCATGAACACCACATCAGAGTGAATGATGCGACTGAACCGCGTGCGCTGGAGCCACCAGTGAGCGGCTAGTAGCTCATTGATGCCCCTTGTGTTGTATGCGCTTGGTTTCAAGCTTCTAAGACCTTCCAATTTCAAGCTATGAAGGAAAAGTGAAGACGCGTTTACTTTTCATATTTCATGACAGTTGGCTGAGACGGCCAAAACATGCACTCGTGGAAACTTTTTTCAAAATCCACTTTGGGCTTGTAAGATGTTGTAAAGTGACTTTCTGTCACAATGTAGTACATGCACCTCAACACCCAACTTCATGAACACCACATCAGAGTGAATGATGCGACTGAACCACGTGCGCTGGAGCCACCAGTGAGCGGCCAGTAGCTCATTGAGGCCCCTTGTGTTGTATGCGCTTGGTTTCAAGCTTCTAAGACCTTCCAATTTCAAGCTATGAAGGAAAAGTGAAGACGCGTTTACTTTTCATATTTCATGACAGTTGGCTGAGGCGGCCAAAACATGCACTCGTGGAAACTTTTTTCAAAATCCACTTTGGGCTTGTAAGATGTTGTTAAGTGACTTTCTGTCACAATGCAGTACATGCACCTCAACACCCAACTTCATGAACACCACATCAGAGTGAATGATGCGACTGAACCGCGTGCGCTGGAGCCACCAGTGAGCGGCTAGTAGCTCATTGATGCCCCTTGTGTTGTATGCGCTTGGTTTCAAGCTTCTAAGACCTTCCAATTTCAAGCTATGAAGGAAAAGTGAAGACGCGTTTACTTTTCATATTTCATGACAGTTGGCTGAGACGGCCAAAACATGCACTCGTGGAAACTTTTTTCAAAATCCACTTTGGGCTTGTAAGATGTTGTAAAGTGACTTTCTGTCACAATGTAGTACATGCACCTCAACACCCAACTTCATGAACACCACATCAGAGTGAATGATGCGACTGAACCACGTGCGCTGGAGCCACCAGTGAGCGGCCAGTAGCTCATTGAGGCCCCTTGTGTTGTATGCGCTTGGTTTCAAGCTTCTAAGACCTTCCAATTTCAAGCTATGAAGGAAAAGTGAAGACGCGTTTACTTTTCATATTTCATGACAGTTGGCTGAGACGGCCAAAACATGCACTCGTGGAAACTTTTTTCAAAATCCACTTTGGGCTTGTAAGATGTTGTAAAGTGACTTTCTGTCACAATGCAGTACATGCACCTCAACACCCAACTTCATGAACACCACATCAGAGTGAATGATGCGACTGAACCGCGTGCGCTGGAGCCACCAGTGAGCGGCCAGTAGCTCATTGAGGCCCCTTGTGTTGTATGCGCTTGGTTTCAAGCTTCTAAGACCTTCCAATTTCAAGCTATGAAGGAAAAGTGAAGACGCGTTTACTTTTCATATTTCATGACAGTTGGCTGAGACGGCCAAAACATGCACTCGTGGAAACTTTTTTCAAAATCCACTTTGGGCTTGTAAGATGTTGTAAAGTGACTTTCTGTCACAATGCAGTACATGCACCTCAACACCCAACTTCATGAACACCACATCAGAGTGAATGATGCGACTGAACCGCGTGCGCTGGAGCCACCAGTGAGCGGCCAGTAGCTCATTGAGGCCCCTTGTGTTGTATGCGCTTGGTTTCAAGCTTCTAAGACCTTCCAATTTCAAGCTATGAAGGAAAAGTGAAGACGCGTTTACTTTTCATATTTCATGACAGTTGGCTGAGACGGCCAAAACATGCACTCGTGGAAACTTTTTTCAAAATCCACTTTGGGCTTGTAAGATGTTGTTAAGTGACTTTCTGTCACAATGCAGTACATGCACCTCAACACCCAACTTCATGAACACCACATCAGAGTGAATGATGCGACTGAACCGCGTGCGCTGGAGCCACCAGTGAGCGGCTAGTAGCTCATTGATGCCCCTTGTGTTGTATGCGCTTGGTTTCAAGCTTCTAAGACCTTCCAATTTCAAGCTATGAAGGAAAAGTGAAGACGCGTTTACTTTTCATATTTCATGACAGTTGGCTGAGGCGGCCAAAACATGCACTCGTGGAAACTTTTTTCAAAATCCACTTTGGGCTTGTAAGATGTTGTTAAGTGACTTTCTGTCACAATGCAGTACATGCACCTCAACACCCAACTTCATGAACACCACATCAGAGTGAATGATGCGACTGAACCGCGTGCGCTGGAGCCACCAGTGAGCGGCTAGTAGCTCATTGATGCCCCTTGTGTTGTATGCGCTTGGTTTCAAGCTTCTAAGACCTTCCAATTTCAAGCTATGAAGGAAAAGTGAAGACGCGTTTACTTTTCATATTTCATGACAGTTGGCTGAGACGGCCAAAACATGCACTCGTGGAAACTTTTTTCAAAATCCACTTTGGGCTTGTAAGATGTTGTAAAGTGACTTTATGTCACAATGCAGTACATGCACCTCAACACCCAACTTCATGAACACCACATCAGAGTGAATGATGCGACTGAACCACGTGCGCTGGAGCCACCAGTGAGCGGCCAGTAGCTCATTGAGGCCCCTTGTGTTGTATGCGCTTGGTTTCAAGCTTCTAAGACCTTCCAATTTCAAGCTATGAAGGAAAAGTGAAGACGCGTTTACTTTTCATATTTCATGACAGTTGGCTGAGGCGGCCAAAACATGCACTCGTGGAAACTTTTTTCAAAATCCACTTTGGGCTTGTAAGATGTTGTTAAGTGACTTTCTGTCACAATGCAGTACATGCACCTCAACACCCAACTTCATGAACACCACATCAGAGTGAATGATGCGACTGAACCGCGTGCGCTGGAGCCACCAGTGAGCGGCTAGTAGCTCATTGATGCCCCTTGTGTTGTATGCGCTTGGTTTCAAGCTTCTAAGACCTTCCAATTTCAAGCTATGAAGGAAAAGTGAAGACGCGTTTACTTTTCATATTTCATGACAGTTGGCTGAGACGGCCAAAACATGCACTCGTGGAAACTTTTTTCAAAATCCACTTTGGGCTTGTAAGATGTTGTAAAGTGACTTTCTGTCACAATGCAGTACATGCACCTCAACACCCAACTTCATGAACACCACATCAGAGTGAATGATGCGACTGAACCACGTGCGCTGGAGCCACCAGTGAGCGGCCAGTAGCTCATTGAGGCCCCTTGTGTTGTATGCGCTTGGTTTCAAGCTTCTAAGACCTTCCAATTTCAAGCTATGAAGGAAAAGTGAAGACGCGTTTACTTTTCATATTTCATGACAGTTGGCTGAGACGGCCAAAACATGCACTCGTGGAAACTTTTTTCAAAATCCACTTTGGGCTTGTAAGATGTTGTAAAGTGACTTTCTGTCACAATGCAGTACATGCACCTCAACACCCAACTTCATGAACACCACATCAGAGTGAATGATGCGACTGAACCGCGTGCGCTGGAGCCACCAGTGAGCGGCCAGTAGCTCATTGAGGCCCCTTGTGTTGTATGCGCTTGGTTTCAAGCTTCTAAGACCTTCCAATTTCAAGCTATGAAGGAAAAGTGAAGACGCGTTTACTTTTCATATTTCATGACAGTTGGCTGAGACGGCCAAAACATGCACTCGTGGAAACTTTTTTCAAAATCCACTTTGGGCTTGTAAGATGTTGTTAAGTGACTTTCTGTCACAATGCAGTACATGCACCTCAACACCCAACTTCATGAACACCACATCAGAGTGAATGATGCGACTGAACCGCGTGCGCTGGAGCCACCAGTGAGCGGCTAGTAGCTCATTGATGCCCCTTGTGTTGTATGCGCTTGGTTTCAAGCTTCTAAGACCTTCCAATTTCAAGCTATGAAGGAAAAGTGAAGACGCGTTTACTTTTCATATTTCATGACAGTTGGCTGAGACGGCCAAAACATGCACTCGTGGAAACTTTTTTCAAAATCCACTTTGGGCTTGTAAGATGTTGTAAAGTGACTTTCTGTCACAATGTAGTACATGCACCTCAACACCCAACTTCATGAACACCACATCAGAGTGAATGATGCGACTGAACCACGTGCGCTGGAGCCACCAGTGAGCGGCCAGTAGCTCATTGAGGCCCCTTGTGTTGTATGCGCTTGGTTTCAAGCTTCTAAGACCTTCCAATTTCAAGCTATGAAGGAAAAGTGAAGACGCGTTTACTTTTCATATTTCATGACAGTTGGCTGAGGCGGCCAAAACATGCACTCGTGGAAACTTTTTTCAAAATCCACTTTGGGCTTGTAAGATGTTGTTAAGTGACTTTCTGTCACAATGCAGTACATGCACCTCAACACCCAACTTCATGAACACCACATCAGAGTGAATGATGCGACTGAACCGCGTGCGCTGGAGCCACCAGTGAGCGGCTAGTAGCTCATTGATGCCCCTTGTGTTGTATGCGCTTGGTTTCAAGCTTCTAAGACCTTCCAATTTCAAGCTATGAAGGAAAAGTGAAGACGCGTTTACTTTTCATATTTCATGACAGTTGGCTGAGACGGCCAAAACATGCACTCGTGGAAACTTTTTTCAAAATCCACTTTGGGCTTGTAAGATGTTGTAAAGTGACTTTCTGTCACAATGTAGTACATGCACCTCAACACCCAACTTCATGAACACCACATCAGAGTGAATGATGCGACTGAACCACGTGCGCTGGAACCACCAGTGAGCGGCCAGTAGCTCATTGAGGCCCCTTGTGTTGTATGCGCTTGGTTTCAAGCTTCTAAGACCTTCCAATTTCAAGCTATGAAGGAAAAGTGAAGACGCGTTTACTTTTCATATTTCATGACAGTTGGCTGAGACGGCCAAAACATGCACTCGTGGAAACTTTTTTCAAAATCCACTTTGGGCTTGTAAGATGTTGTAAAGTGACTTTCTGTCACAATGCAGTACATGCACCTCAACACCCAACTTCATGAACAGCACATCAGAGTGAATGATGCGACTGAACCGCGTGCGCTGGAGCCACCAGTGAGCCGCCAGTAGCTCATTGAGGCCCCTTGTGTTGTATGCGCTTGGTTTCAAGCTTCTAAGACCTTCCAATTTCAAGCTATGAAGGAAAAGTGAAGACGCGTTTACTTTTCATATTTCATGACAGTTGGCTGAGACGGCCAAAACATGCACTCGTGGAAACTTTTTTCAAAATCCACTTTGGGCTTGTAAGATGTTGTAAAGTGACTTTCTGTCACAATGCAGTACATGCACCTCAACACCCAACTTCATGAACACCACATCAGAGTGAATGATGCGACTGAACCGCGTGCGCTGGAGCCACCAGTGAGCCGCCAGTAGCTCATTGAGGCCCCTTGTGTTGTATGCGCTTGGTTTCAAGCTTCTAAGACCTTCCAATTTCAAGCTATGAAGGAAAAGTGAAGACGCGTTTACTTTTCATATTTCATGACAGTTGGCTGAGACGGCCAAAACATGCACTCGTGGAAACTTTTTTCAAAATCCACTTTGGGCTTGTAAGATGTTGTAAAGTGACTTTCTGTCACAATGCAGTACATGCACCTCAACACCCAACTTCATGAACACCACATCAGAGTGAATGATGCGACTGAACCGCGTGCGCTGGAGCCACCAGTGAGCGGCCAGTAGCTCATTGAGGCCCCTTGTGTTGTATGCGCTTGGTTTCAAGCTTCTAAGACCTTCCAATTTCAAGCTATGAAGGAAAAGTGAAGACGCGTTTACTTTTCATATTTCATGACAGTTGGCTGAGGCGGCCAAAACATGCACTCGTGGAAACTTTTTTCAAAATCCACTTTGGGCTTGTAAGATGTTGTTAAGTGACTTTCTGTCACAATGCAGTACATGCACCTCAACACCCAACTTCATGAACACCACATCAGAGTGAATGATGCGACTGAACCGCGTGCGCTGGAGCCACCAGTGAGCGGCTAGTAGCTCATTGATGCCCCTTGTGTTGTATGCGCTTGGTTTCAAGCTTCTAAGACCTTCCAATTTCAAGCTATGAAGGAAAAGTGAAGACGCGTTTACTTTTCATATTTCATGACAGTTGGCTGAGACGGCCAAAACATGCACTCGTGGAAACTTTTTTCAAAATCCACTTTGGGCTTGTAAGATGTTGTAAAGTGACTTTCTGTCACAATGCAGTACATGCACCTCAACACCCAACTTCATGAACACCACATCAGAGTGAATGATGCGACTGAACCACGTGCGCTGGAGCCACCAGTGAGCGGCCAGTAGCTCATTGAGGCCCCTTGTGTTGTATGCGCTTGGTTTCAAGCTTCTAAGACCTTCCAATTTCAAGCTATGAAGGAAAAGTGAAGACGCGTTTACTTTTCATATTTCATGACAGTTGGCTGAGACGGCCAAAACATGCACTCGTGGAAACTTTTTTCAAAATCCACTTTGGGCTTGTAAGATGTTGTAAAGTGACTTTCTGTCACAATGCAGTACATGCACCTCAACACCCAACTTCATGAACACCACATCAGAGTGAATGATGCGACTGAACCGCGTGCGCTGGAGCCACCAGTGAGCCGCCAGTAGCTCATTGAGGCCCCTTGTGTTGTATGCGCTTGGTTTCAAGCTTCTAAGACCTTCCAATTTCAAGCTATGAAGGAAAAGTGAAGACGCGTTTACTTTTCATATTTCATGACAGTTGGCTGAGACGGCCAAAACATGCACTCGTGGAAACTTTTTTCAAAATCCACTTTGGGCTTGTAAGATGTTGTAAAGTGACTTTCTGTCACAATGCAGTACATGCACCTCAACACCCAACTTCATGAACACCACATCAGAGTGAATGATGCGACTGAACCGCGTGCGCTGGAGCCACCAGTGAGCGGCCAGTAGCTCATTGAGGCCCCTTGTGTTGTATGCGCTTGGTTTCAAGCTTCTAAGACCTTCCAATTTCAAGCTATGAAGGAAAAGTGAAGACGCGTTTACTTTTCATATTTCATGACAGTTGGCTGAGACGGCCAAAACATGCACTCGTGGAAACTTTTTTCAAAATCCACTTTGGGCTTGTAAGATGTTGTTAAGTGACTTTCTGTCACAATGCAGTACATGCACCTCAACACCCAACTTCATGAACACCACATCAGAGTGAATGATGCGACTGAACCGCGTGCGCTGGAGCCACCAGTGAGCGGCTAGTAGCTCATTGATGCCCCTTGTGTTGTATGCGCTTGGTTTCAAGCTTCTAAGACCTTCCAATTTCAAGCTATGAAGGAAAAGTGAAGACGCGTTTACTTTTCATATTTCATGACAGTTGGCTGAGACGGCCAAAACATGCACTCGTGGAAACTTTTTTCAAAATCCACTTTGGGCTTGTAAGATGTTGTAAAGTGACTTTCTGTCACAATGTAGTACATGCACCTCAACACCCAACTTCATGAACACCACATCAGAGTGAATGATGCGACTGAACCACGTGCGCTGGAGCCACCAGTGAGCGGCCAGTAGCTCATTGAGGCCCCTTGTGTTGTATGCGCTTGGTTTCAAGCTTCTAAGACCTTCCAATTTCAAGCTATGAAGGAAAAGTGAAGACGCGTTTACTTTTCATATTTCATGACAGTTGGCTGAGACGGCCAAAACATGCACTCGTGGAAACTTTTTTCAAAATCCACTTTGGGCTTGTAAGATGTTGTAAAGTGACTTTCTGTCACAATGCAGTACATGCACCTCAACACCCAACTTCATGAACACCACATCAGAGTGAATGATGCGACTGAACCGCGTGCGCTGGAGCCACCAGTGAGCGGCCAGTAGCTCATTGAGGCCCCTTGTGTTGTATGCGCTTGGTTTCAAGCTTCTAAGACCTTCCAATTTCAAGCTATGAAGGAAAAGTGAAGACGCGTTTACTTTTCATATTTCATGACAGTTGGCTGAGACGGCCAAAACATGCACTCGTGGAAACTTTTTTCAAAATCCACTTTGGGCTTGTAAGATGTTGTAAAGTGACTTTCTGTCACAATGCAGTACATGCACCTCAACACCCAACTTCATGAACACCACATCAGAGTGAGTGATGCGACTGAACCGCGTGCGCTGGAGCCACCAGTGAGCCGCCAGTAGCTCATTGAGGCCCCTTGTGTTGTATGCGCTTGGTTTCAAGCTTCTAAGACCTTCCAATTTCAAGCTATGAAGGAAAAGTGAAGACGCGTTTACTTTTCATATTTCATGACAGTTGGCTGAGACGGCCAAAACATGCACTCGTGGAAACTTTTTTCAAAATCCACTTTGGGCTTGTAAGATGTTGTAAAGTGACTTTCTGTCACAATGCAGTACATGCACCTCAACACCCAACTTCATGAACACCACATCAGAGTGAATGATGCGACTGAACCGCGTGCGCTGGAGCCACCAGTGAGCGGCCAGTAGCTCATTGAGGCCCCTTGTGTTGTATGCGCTTGGTTTCAAGCTTCTAAGACCTTCCAATTTCAAGCTATGAAGGAAAAGTGAAGACGCGTTTACTTTTCATATTTCATGACAGTTGGCTGAGACGGCCAAAACATGCACTCGTGGAAACTTTTTTCAAAATCCACTTTGGGCTTGTAAGATGTTGTAAAGTGACTTTCTGTCACAATGCAGTACATGCACCTCAACACCCAACTTCATGAACACCACATCAGAGTGAATGATGCGACTGAACCACGTGCGCTGGAGCCACCAGTGAGCGGCCAGTAGCTCATTGAGGCCCCTTGTGTTGTATGCGCTTGGTTTCAAGCTTCTAAGACCTTCCAATTTCAAGCTATGAAGGAAAAGTGAAGACGCGTTTACTTTTCATATTTCATGACAGTTGGCTGAGACGGCCAAAACATGCACTCGTGGAAACTTTTTTCAAAATCCACTTTGGGCTTGTAAGATGTTGTAAAGTGACTTTCTGTCACAATGCAGTACATGCACCTCAACACCCAACTTCATGAACACCACATCAGAGTGAATGATGCGACTGAACCGCGTGCGCTGGAGCCACCAGTGAGCCGCCAGTAGCTCATTGAGGCCCCTTGTGTTGTATGCGCTTGGTTTCAAGCTTCTAAGACCTTCCAATTTCAAGCTATGAAGGAAAAGTGAAGACGCGTTTACTTTTCATATTTCATGACAGTTGGCTGAGACGGCCAAAACATGCACTCGTGGAAACTTTTTTCAAAATCCACTTTGGGCTTGTAAGATGTTGTAAAGTGACTTTCTGTCACAATGCAGTACATGCACCTCAACACCCAACTTCATGAACACCACATCAGAGTGAATGATGCGACTGAACCGCGTGCGCTGGAGCCACCAGTGAGCGGCCAGTAGCTCATTGAGGCCCCTTGTGTTGTATGCGCTTGGTTTCAAGCTTCTAAGACCTTCCAATTTCAAGCTATGAAGGAAAAGTGAAGACGCGTTTACTTTTCATATTTCATGACAGTTGGCTGAGACGGCCAAAACATGCACTCGTGGAAACTTTTTTCAAAATCCACTTTGGGCTTGTAAGATGTTGTAAAGTGACTTTCTGTCACAATGCAGTACATGCACCTCAACACCCAACTTCATGAACACCACATCAGAGTGAATGATGCGACTGAACCACGTGCGCTGGAGCCACCAGTGAGCGGCCAGTAGCTCATTGAGGCCCCTTGTGTTGTATGCGCTTGGTTTCAAGCTTCTAAGACCTTCCAATTTCAAGCTATGAAGGAAAAGTGAAGACGCGTTTACTTTTCATATTTCATGACAGTTGGCTGAGACGGCCAAAACATGCACTCGTGGAAACTTTTTTCAAAATCCACTTTGGGCTTGTAAGATGTTGTAAAGTGACTTTCTGTCACAATGCAGTACATGCACCTCAACACCCAACTTCATGAACACCACATCAGAGTGAATGATGCGACTGAACCGCGTGCGCTGGAGCCACCAGTGAGCCGCCAGTAGCTCATTGAGGCCCCTTGTGTTGTATGCGCTTGGTTTCAAGCTTCTAAGACCTTCCAATTTCAAGCTATGAAGGAAAAGTGAAGACGCGTTTACTTTTCATATTTCATGACAGTTGGCTGAGACGGCCAAAACATGCACTCGTGGAAACTTTTTTCAAAATCCACTTTGGGCTTGTAAGATGTTGTAAAGTGACTTTCTGTCACAATGCAGTACATGCACCTCAACACCCAACTTCATGAACACCACATCAGAGTGAATGATGCGACTGAACCGCGTGCGCTGGAGCCACCAGTGAGCGGCCAGTAGCTCATTGAGGCCCCTTGTGTTGTATGCGCTTGGTTTCAAGCTTCTAAGACCTTCCAATTTCAAGCTATGAAGGAAAAGTGAAGACGCGTTTACTTTTCATATTTCATGACAGTTGGCTGAGGCGGCCAAAACATGCACTCGTGGAAACTTTTTTCAAAATCCACTTTGGGCTTGTAAGATGTTGTTAAGTGACTTTCTGTCACAATGCAGTACATGCACCTCAACACCCAACTTCATGAACACCACATCAGAGTGAATGATGCGACTGAACCGCGTGCGCTGGAGCCACCAGTGAGCGGCTAGTAGCTCATTGATGCCCCTTGTGTTGTATGCGCTTGGTTTCAAGCTTCTAAGACCTTCCAATTTCAAGCTATGAAGGAAAAGTGAAGACGCGTTTACTTTTCATATTTCATGACAGTTGGCTGAGACGGCCAAAACATGCACTCGTGGAAACTTTTTTCAAAATCCACTTTGGGTTTGTAAGATGTTGTAAAGTGACTTTCTGTCACAATGCAGTACATGCACCTCAACACCCAACTTCATGAACACCACATCAGAGTGAATGATGCGACTGAACCACGTGCGCTGGAGCCACCAGTGAGCGGCCAGTAGCTCATTGAGGCCCCTTGTGTTGTATGCGCTTGGTTTCAAGCTTCTAAGACCTTCCAATTTCAAGCTATGAAGGAAAAGTGAAGACGCGTTTACTTTTCATATTTCATGACAGTTGGCTGAGGCGGCCAAAACATGCACTCGTGGAAACTTTTTTCAAAATCCACTTTGGGCTTGTAAGATGTTGTTAAGTGACTTTCTGTCACAATGCAGTACATGCACCTCAACACCCAACTTCATGAACACCACATCAGAGTGAATGATGCGACTGAACCGCGTGCGCTGGAGCCACCAGTGAGCGGCTAGTAGCTCATTGATGCCCCTTGTGTTGTATGCGCTTGGTTTCAAGCTTCTAAGACCTTCCAATTTCAAGCTATGAAGGAAAAGTGAAGACGCGTTTACTTTTCATATTTCATGACAGTTGGCTGAGACGGCCAAAACATGCACTCGTGGAAACTTTTTTCAAAATCCACTTTGGGCTTGTAAGATGTTGTAAAGTGACTTTCTGTCACAATGCAGTACATGCACCTCAACACCCAACTTCATGAACACCACATCAGAGTGAATGATGCGACTGAACCACGTGCGCTGGAGCCACCAGTGAGCGGCCAGTAGCTCATTGAGGCCCCTTGTGTTGTATGCGCTTGGTTTCAAGCTTCTAAGACCTTCCAATTTCAAGCTATGAAGGAAAAGTGAAGACGCGTTTACTTTTCATATTTCATGACAGTTGGCTGAGACGGCCAAAACATGCACTCGTGGAAACTTTTTTCAAAATCCACTTTGGGCTTGTAAGATGTTGTAAAGTGACTTTCTGTCACAATGCAGTACATGCACCTCAACACCCAACTTCATGAACACCACATCAGAGTGAATGATGCGACTGAACCGCGTGCGCTGGAGCCACCAGTGAGCGGCCAGTAGCTCATTGAGGCCCCTTGTGTTGTATGCGCTTGGTTTCAAGCTTCTAAGACCTTCCAATTTCAAGCTATGAAGGAAAAGTGAAGACGCGTTTACTTTTCATATTTCATGACAGTTGGCTGAGACGGCCAAAACATGCACTCGTGGAAACTTTTTTCAAAATCCACTTTGGGCTTGTAAGATGTTGTTAAGTGACTTTCTGTCACAATGCAGTACATGCACCTCAACACCCAACTTCATGAACACCACATCAGAGTGAATGATGCGACTGAACCGCGTGCGCTGGAGCCACCAGTGAGCGGCTAGTAGCTCATTGATGCCCCTTGTGTTGTATGCGCTTGGTTTCAAGCTTCTAAGACCTTCCAATTTCAAGCTATGAAGGAAAAGTGAAGACGCGTTTACTTTTCATATTTCATGACAGTTGGCTGAGACGGCCAAAACATGCACTCGTGGAAACTTTTTTCAAAATCCACTTTGGGCTTGTAAGATGTTGTAAAGTGACTTTCTGTCACAATGTAGTACATGCACCTCAACACCCAACTTCATGAACACCACATCAGAGTGAATGATGCGACTGAACCACGTGCGCTGGAGCCACCAGTGAGCGGCCAGTAGCTCATTGAGGCCCCTTGTGTTGTATGCGCTTGGTTTCAAGCTTCTAAGACCTTCCAATTTCAAGCTATGAAGGAAAAGTGAAGACGCGTTTACTTTTCATATTTCATGACAGTTGGCTGAGACGGCCAAAACATGCACTCGTGGAAACTTTTTTCAAAATCCACTTTGGGCTTGTAAGATGTTGTAAAGTGACTTTCTGTCACAATGCAGTACATGCACCTCAACACCCAACTTCATGAACACCACATCAGAGTGAATGATGCGACTGAACCGCGTGCGCTGGAGCCACCAGTGAGCGGCCAGTAGCTCATTGAGGCCCCTTGTGTTGTATGCGCTTGGTTTCAAGCTTCTAAGACCTTCCAATTTCAAGCTATGAAGGAAAAGTGAAGACGCGTTTACTTTTCATATTTCATGACAGTTGGCTGAGACGGCCAAAACATGCACTCGTGGAAACTTTTTTCAAAATCCACTTTGGGCTTGTAAGATGTTGTAAAGTGACTTTCTGTCACAATGCAGTACATGCACCTCAACACCCAACTTCATGAACACCACATCAGAGTGAGTGATGCGACTGAACCGCGTGCGCTGGAGCCACCAGTGAGCCGCCAGTAGCTCATTGAGGCCCCTTGTGTTGTATGCGCTTGGTTTCAAGCTTCTAAGACCTTCCAATTTCAAGCTATGAAGGAAAAGTGAAGACGCGTTTACTTTTCATATTTCATGACAGTTGGCTGAGACGGCCAAAACATGCACTCGTGGAAACTTTTTTCAAAATCCACTTTGGGCTTGTAAGATGTTGTAAAGTGACTTTCTGTCACAATGCAGTACATGCACCTCAACACCCAACTTCATGAACACCACATCAGAGTGAATGATGCGACTGAACCGCGTGCGCTGGAGCCACCAGTGAGCGGCTAGTAGCTCATTGATGCCCCTTGTGTTGTATGCGCTTGGTTTCAAGCTTCTAAGACCTTCCAATTTCAAGCTATGAAGGAAAAGTGAAGACGCGTTTACTTTTCATATTTTATGACAGTTGGCTGAGACGGCCAAAACATGCACTCGTGGAAACTTTTTTCAAAATCCACTTTGGGCTTGTAAGATGTTGTAAAGTGACTTTCTGTCACAATGCAGTACATGCACCTCAACACCCAACTTCATGAACACCACATCAGAGTGAATGATGCGACTGAACCACGTGCGCTGGAGCCACCAGTGAGCGGCCAGTAGCTCATTGAGGCCCCTTGTGTTGTATGCGCTTGGTTTCAAGCTTCTAAGACCTTCCAATTTCAAGCTATGAAGGAAAAGTGAAGACGCGTTTACTTTTCATATTTCATGACAGTTGGCTGAGGCGGCCAAAACATGCACTCGTGGAAACTTTTTTCAAAATCCACTTTGGGCTTGTAAGATGTTGTTAAGTGACTTTCTGTCACAATGCAGTACATGCACCTCAACACCCAACTTCATGAACACCACATCAGAGTGAATGATGCGACTGAACCGCGTGCGCTGGAGCCACCAGTGAGCGGCTAGTAGCTCATTGATGCCCCTTGTGTTGTATGCGCTTGGTTTCAAGCTTCTAAGACCTTCCAATTTCAAGCTATGAAGGAAAAGTGAAGACGCGTTTACTTTTCATATTTCATGACAGTTGGCTGAGACGGCCAAAACATGCACTCGTGGAAACTTTTTTCAAAATCCACTTTGGGCTTGTAAGATGTTGTAAAGTGACTTTCTGTCACAATGCAGTACATGCACCTCAACACCCAACTTCATGAACACCACATCAGAGTGAATGATGCGACTGAACCGCGTGCGCTGGAGCCACCAATGAGCGGCCAGTAGCTCATTGAGGCCCCTTGTGTTGTATGCGCTTGGTTTCAAGCTTCTAAGACCTTCCAATTTCAAGCTATGAAGGAAAAGTGAAGACGCGTTTACTTTTCATATTTCATGACAGTTGGCTGAGACGGCCAAAACATGCACTCGTGGAAACTTTTTTCAAAATCCACTTTGGGCTTGTAAGATGTTGTAAAGTGACTTTCTGTCACAATGCAGTACATGCACCTCAACACCCAACTTCATGAACACCACATCAGAGTGAATGATGCGACTGAACCGCGTGCGCTGGAGCCACCAGTGAGCGGCCAGTAGCTCATTGAGGCCCCTTGTGTTGTATGCGCTTGGTTTCAAGCTTCTAAGACCTTCCAATTTCAAGCTATGAAGGAAAAGTGAAGACGCGTTTACTTTTCATATTTCATGACAGTTGGCTGAGACGGCCAAAACATGCACTCGTGGAAACTTTTTTCAAAATCCACTTTGGGCTTGTAAGATGTTGTAAAGTGACTTTCTGTCACAATGCAGTACATGCACCTCAACACCCAACTTCATGAACACCACATCAGAGTGAATGATGCGACTGAACCGCGTGCGCTGGAGCCACCAGTGAGCGGCCAGTAGCTCATTGAGGCCCCTTGTGTTGTATGCGCTTGGTTTCAAGCTTCTAAGACCTTCCAATTTCAAGCTATGAAGGAAAAGTGAAGACGCGTTTACTTTTCATATTTCATGACAGTTGGCTGAGACGGCCAAAACATGCACTCGTGGAAACTTTTTTCAAAATCCACTTTGGGCTTGTAAGATGTTGTAAAGTGACTTTCTGTCACAATGCAGTACATGCACCTCAACACCCAACTTCATGAACACCACATCAGAGTGAGTGATGCGACTGAACCGCGTGCGCTGGAGCCACCAGTGAGCCGCCAGTAGCTCATTGAGGCCCCTTGTGTTGTATGCGCTTGGTTTCAAGCTTCTAAGACCTTCCAATTTCAAGCTATGAAGGAAAAGTGAAGACGCGTTTACTTTTCATATTTCATGACAGTTGGCTGAGACGGCCAAAACATGCACTCGTGGAAACTTTTTTCAAAATCCACTTTGGGCTTGTAAGATGTTGTAAAGTGACTTTCTGTCACAATGCAGTACATGCACCTCAACACCCAACTTCATGAACACCACATCAGAGTGAATGATGCGACTGAACCGCGTGCGCTGGAGCCACCAGTGAGCGGCTAGTAGCTCATTGATGCCCCTTGTGTTGTATGCGCTTGGTTTCAAGCTTCTAAGACCTTCCAATTTCAAGCTATGAAGGAAAAGTGAAGACGCGTTTACTTTTCATATTTCATGACAGTTGGCTGAGACGGCCAAAACATGCACTCGTGGAAACTTTTTTCAAAATCCACTTTGGGCTTGTAAGATGTTGTAAAGTGACTTTCTGTCACAATGCAGTACATGCACCTCAACACCCAACTTCATGAACACCACATCAGAGTGAATGATGCGACTGAACCACGTGCGCTGGAGCCACCAGTGAGCGGCCAGTAGCTCATTGAGGCCCCTTGTGTTGTATGCGCTTGGTTTCAAGCTTCTAAGACCTTCCAATTTCAAGCTATGAAGGAAAAGTGAAGACGCGTTTACTTTTCATATTTCATGACAGTTGGCTGAGGCGGCCAAAACATGCACTCGTGGAAACTTTTTTCAAAATCCACTTTGGGCTTGTAAGATGTTGTTAAGTGACTTTCTGTCACAATGCAGTACATGCACCTCAACACCCAACTTCATGAACACCACATCAGAGTGAATGATGCGACTGAACCGCGTGCGCTGGAGCCACCAGTGAGCGGCTAGTAGCTCATTGATGCCCCTTGTGTTGTATGCGCTTGGTTTCAAGCTTCTAAGACCTTCCAATTTCAAGCTATGAAGGAAAAGTGAAGACGCGTTTACTTTTCATATTTCATGACAGTTGGCTGAGACGGCCAAAACATGCACTCGTGGAAACTTTTTTCAAAATCCACTTTGGGCTTGTAAGATGTTGTAAAGTGACTTTCTGTCACAATGCAGTACATGCACCTCAACACCCAACTTCATGAACACCACATCAGAGTGAATGATGCGACTGAACCGCGTGCGCTGGAGCCACCAGTGAGCCGCCAGTAGCTCATTGAGGCCCCTTGTGTTGTATGCGCTTGGTTTCAAGCTTCTAAGACCTTCCAATTTCAAGCTATGAAGGAAAAGTGAAGACGCGTTTACTTTTCATATTTCATGACAGTTGGCTGAGACGGCCAAAACATGCACTCGTGGAAACTTTTTTCAAAATCCACTTTGGGCTTGTAAGATGTTGTAAAGTGACTTTCTGTCACAATGCAGTACATGCACCTCAACACCCAACTTCATGAACACCACATCAGAGTGAATGATGCGACTGAACCGCGTGCGCTGGAGCCACCAGTGAGCGGCCAGTAGCTCATTGAGGCCCCTTGTGTTGTATGCGCTTGGTTTCAAGCTTCTAAGACCTTCCAATTTCAAGCTATGAAGGAAAAGTGAAGACGCGTTTACTTTTCATATTTCATGACAGTTGGCTGAGGCGGCCAAAACATGCACTCGTGGAAACTTTTTTCAAAATCCACTTTGGGCTTGTAAGATGTTGTTAAGTGACTTTCTGTCACAATGCAGTACATGCACCTCAACACCCAACTTCATGAACACCACATCAGAGTGAATGATGCGACTGAACCACGTGCGCTGGAGCCACCAGTGAGCGGCCAGTAGCTCATTGAGGCCCCTTGTGTTGTATGCGCTTGGTTTCAAGCTTCTAAGACCTTCCAATTTCAAGCTATGAAGGAAAAGTGAAGACGCGTTTACTTTTCATATTTCATGACAGTTGGCTGAGGCGGCCAAAACATGCACTCGTGGAAACTTTTTTCAAAATCCACTTTGGGCTTGTAAGATGTTGTTAAGTGACTTTCTGTCACAATGCAGTACATGCACCTCAACACCCAACTTCATGAACACCACATCAGAGTGAATGATGCGACTGAACCGCGTGCGCTGGAGCCACCAGTGAGCGGCTAGTAGCTCATTGATGCCCCTTGTGTTGTATGCGCTTGGTTTCAAGCTTCTAAGACCTTCCAATTTCAAGCTATGAAGGAAAAGTGAAGACGCGTTTACTTTTCATATTTCATGACAGTTGGCTGAGACGGCCAAAACATGCACTCGTGGAAACTTTTTTCAAAATCCACTTTGGGCTTGTAAGATGTTGTAAAGTGACTTTCTGTCACAATGCAGTACATGCACCTCAACACCCAACTTCATGAACACCACATCAGAGTGAATGATGCGACTGAACCACGTGCGCTGGAGCCACCAGTGAGCGGCCAGTAGCTCATTGAGGCCCCTTGTGTTGTATGCGCTTGGTTTCAAGCTTCTAAGACCTTCCAATTTCAAGCTATGAAGGAAAAGTGAAGACGCGTTTACTTTTCATATTTCATGACAGTTGGCTGAGACGGCCAAAACATGCACTCGTGGAAACTTTTTTCAAAATCCACTTTGGGCTTGTAAGATGTTGTAAAGTGACTTTCTGTCACAATGCAGTACATGCACCTCAACACCCAACTTCATGAACACCACATCAGAGTGAATGATGCGACTGAACCACGTGCGCTGGAGCCACCAGTGAGCGGCCAGTAGCTCATTGAGGCCCCTTGTGTTGTATGCGCTTGGTTTCAAGCTTCTAAGACCTTCCAATTTCAAGCTATGAAGGAAAAGTGAAGACGCGTTTACTTTTCATATTTCATGACAGTTGGCTGAGACGGCCAAAACATGCACTCGTGGAAACTTTTTTCAAAATCCACTTTGGGCTTGTAAGATGTTGTAAAGTGACTTTCTGTCACAATGCAGTACATGCACCTCAACACCCAACTTCATGAACACCACATCAGAGTGAATGATGCGACTGAACCGCGTGCGCTGGAGCCACCAGTGAGCGGCCAGTAGCTCATTGAGGCCCCTTGTGTTGTATGCGCTTGGTTTCAAGCTTCTAAGACCTTCCAATTTCAAGCTATGAAGGAAAAGTGAAGACGCGTTTACTTTTCATATTTCATGACAGTTGGCTGAGACGGCCAAAACATGCACTCGTGGAAACTTTTTTCAAAATCCACTTTGGGCTTGTAAGATGTTGTTAAGTGACTTTCTGTCACAATGCAGTACATGCACCTCAACACCCAACTTCATGAACACCACATCAGAGTGAATGATGCGACTGAACCGCGTGCGCTGGAGCCACCAGTGAGCGGCTAGTAGCTCATTGATGCCCCTTGTGTTGTATGCGCTTGGTTTCAAGCTTCTAAGACCTTCCAATTTCAAGCTATGAAGGAAAAGTGAAGACGCGTTTACTTTTCATATTTCATGACAGTTGGCTGAGACGGCCAAAACATGCACTCGTGGAAACTTTTTTCAAAATCCACTTTGGGCTTGTAAGATGTTGTAAAGTGACTTTCTGTCACAATGTAGTACATGCACCTCAACACCCAACTTCATGAACACCACATCAGAGTGAATGATGCGACTGAACCACGTGCGCTGGAGCCACCAGTGAGCGGCCAGTAGCTCATTGAGGCCCCTTGTGTTGTATGCGCTTGGTTTCAAGCTTCTAAGACCTTCCAATTTCAAGCTATGAAGGAAAAGTGAAGACGCGTTTACTTTTCATATTTCATGACAGTTGGCTGAGGCGGCCAAAACATGCACTCGTGGAAACTTTTTTCAAAATCCACTTTGGGCTTGTAAGATGTTGTTAAGTGACTTTCTGTCACAATGCAGTACATGCACCTCAACACCCAACTTCATGAACACCACATCAGAGTGAATGATGCGACTGAACCGCGTGCGCTGGAGCCACCAGTGAGCGGCTAGTAGCTCATTGATGCCCCTTGTGTTGTATGCGCTTGGTTTCAAGCTTCTAAGACCTTCCAATTTCAAGCTATGAAGGAAAAGTGAAGACGCGTTTACTTTTCATATTTCATGACAGTTGGCTGAGACGGCCAAAACATGCACTCGTGGAAACTTTTTTCAAAATCCACTTTGGGCTTGTAAGATGTTGTAAAGTGACTTTCTGTCACAATGTAGTACATACACCTCAACACCCAACTTCATGAACACCACATCAGAGTGAATGATGCGACTGAACCACGTGCGCTGGAGCCACCAGTGAGCGGCCAGTAGCTCATTGAGGCCCCTTGTGTTGTATGCGCTTGGTTTCAAGCTTCTAAGACCTTCCAATTTCAAGCTATGAAGGAAAAGTGAAGACGCGTTTACTTTTCATATTTCATGACAGTTGGCTGAGGCGGCCAAAACATGCACTCGTGGAAACTTTTTTCAAAATCCACTTTGGGCTTGTAAGATGTTGTTAAGTGACTTTCTGTCACAATGCAGTACATGCACCTCAACACCCAACTTCATGAACACCACATCAGAGTGAATGATGCGACTGAACCGCGTGCGCTGGAGCCACCAGTGAGCGGCTAGTAGCTCATTGATGCCCCTTGTGTTGTATGCGCTTGGTTTCAAGCTTCTAAGACCTTCCAATTTCAAGCTATGAAGGAAAAGTGAAGACGCGTTTACTTTTCATATTTCATGACAGTTGGCTGAGACGGCCAAAACATGCACTCGTGGAAACTTTTTTCAAAATCCACTTTGGGCTTGTAAGATGTTGTAAAGTGACTTTCTGTCACAATGTAGTACATGCACCTCAACACCCAACTTCATGAACACCACATCAGAGTGAATGATGCGACTGAACCACGTGCGCTGGAGCCACCAGTGAGCGGCCAGTAGCTCATTGAGGCCCCTTGTGTTGTATGCGCTTGGTTTCAAGCTTCTAAGACCTTCCAATTTCAAGCTATGAAGGAAAAGTGAAGACGCGTTTACTTTTCATATTTCATGACAGTTGGCTGAGACGGCCAAAACATGCACTCGTGGAAACTTTTTTCAAAATCCACTTTGGGCTTGTAAGATGTTGTAAAGTGACTTTCTGTCACAATGCAGTACATGCACCTCAACACCCAACTTCATGAACACCACATCAGAGTGAATGATGCGACTGAACCGCGTGCGCCTTAGCCACCAGTGAGCGGCCAGTAGCTCATTGAGGCCCCTTGTGTTGTATGCGCTTGGTTTCAAGCTTCTAAGACCTTCCAATTTCAAGCTATGAAGGAAAAGTGAAGACGCGTTTACTTTTCATATTTCATGACAGTTGGCTGAGACGGCCAAAACATGCACTCGTGGAAACTTTTTTCAAAATCCACTTTGGGCTTGTAAGATGTTGTAAAGTGACTTTCTGTCACAATGCAGTACATGCACCTCAACACCCAACTTCATGAACACCACATCAGAGTGAATGATGCGACTGAACCACGTGCGCTGGAGCCACCAGTGAGCGGCCAGTAGCTCATTGAGGCCCCTTGTGTTGTATGCGCTTGGTTTCAAGCTTCTAAGACCTTCCAATTTCAAGCTATGAAGGAAAAGTGAAGACGCGTTTACTTTTCATATTTCATGACAGTTGGCTGAGACGGCCAAAACATGCACTCGTGGAAACTTTTTTCAAAATCCACTTTGGGCTTGTAAGATGTTGTAAAGTGACTTTCTGTCACAATGCAGTACATGCACCTCAACACCCAACTTCATGAACACCACATCAGAGTGAATGATGCGACTGAACCGCGTGCGCTGGAGCCACCAGTGAGCCGCCAGTAGCTCATTGAGGCCCCTTGTGTTGTATGCGCTTGGTTTCAAGCTTCTAAGACCTTCCAATTTCAAGCTATGAAGGAAAAGTGAAGACGCGTTTACTTTTCATATTTCATGACAGTTGGCTGAGACGGCCAAAACATGCACTCGTGGAAACTTTTTTCAAAATCCACTTTGGGCTTGTAAGATGTTGTAAAGTGACTTTCTGTCACAATGCAGTACATGCACCTCAACACCCAACTTCATGAACACCACATCAGAGTGAATGATGCGACTGAACCGCGTGCGCTGGAGCCACCAGTGAGCGGCCAGTAGCTCATTGAGGCCCCTTGTGTTGTATGCGCTTGGTTTCAAGCTTCTAAGACCTTCCAATTTCAAGCTATGAAGGAAAAGTGAAGACGCGTTTACTTTTCATATTTCATGACAGTTGGCTGAGGCGGCCAAAACATGCACTCGTGGAAACTTTTTTCAAAATCCACTTTGGGCTTGTAAGATGTTGTTAAGTGACTTTCTGTCACAATGCAGTACATGCACCTCAACACCCAACTTCATGAACACCACATCAGAGTGAATGATGCGACTGAACCGCGTGCGCTGGAGCCACCAGTGAGCGGCTAGTAGCTCATTGATGCCCCTTGTGTTGTATGCGCTTGGTTTCAAGCTTCTAAGACCTTCCAATTTCAAGCTATGAAGGAAAAGTGAAGACGCGTTTACTTTTCATATTTCATGACAGTTGGCTGAGACGGCCAAAACATGCACTCGTGGAAACTTTTTTCAAAATCCACTTTGGGCTTGTAAGATGTTGTAAAGTGACTTTCTGTCACAATGCAGTACATGCACCTCAACACCCAACTTCATGAACACCACATCAGAGTGAATGATGCGACTGAACCACGTGCGCTGGAGCCACCAGTGAGCGGCCAGTAGCTCATTGAGGCCCCTTGTGTTGTATGCGCTTGGTTTCAAGCTTCTAAGACCTTCCAATTTCAAGCTATGAAGGAAAAGTGAAGACGCGTTTACTTTTCATATTTCATGACAGTTGGCTGAGGCGGCCAAAACATGCACTCGTGGAAACTTTTTTCAAAATCCACTTTGGGCTTGTAAGATGTTGTTAAGTGACTTTCTGTCACAATGCAGTACATGCACCTCAACACCCAACTTCATGAACACCACATCAGAGTGAATGATGCGACTGAACCGCGTGCGCTGGAGCCACCAGTGAGCGGCTAGTAGCTCATTGATGCCCCTTGTGTTGTATGCGCTTGGTTTCAAGCTTCTAAGACCTTCCAATTTCAAGCTATGAAGGAAAAGTGAAGACGCGTTTACTTTTCATATTTCATGACAGTTGGCTGAGACGGCCAAAACATGCACTCGTGGAAACTTTTTTCAAAATCCACTTTGGGCTTGTAAGATGTTGTAAAGTGACTTTCTGTCACAATGTAGTACATGCACCTCAACACCCAACTTCATGAACACCACATCAGAGTGAATGATGCGACTGAACCACGTGCGCTGGAGCCACCAGTGAGCGGCCAGTAGCTCATTGAGGCCCCTTGTGTTGTATGCGCTTGGTTTCAAGCTTCTAAGACCTTCCAATTTCAAGCTATGAAGGAAAAGTGAAGACGCGTTTACTTTTCATATTTCATGACAGTTGGCTGAGACGGCCAAAACATGCACTCGTGGAAACTTTTTTCAAAATCCACTTTGGGCTTGTAAGATGTTGTAAAGTGACTTTCTGTCACAATGCAGTACATGCACCTCAACACCCAACTTCATGAACACCACATCAGAGTGAATGATGCGACTGAACCGCGTGCGCTGGAGCCACCAGTGAGCGGCCAGTAGCTCATTGAGGCCCCTTGTGTTGTATGCGCTTGGTTTCAAGCTTCTAAGACCTTCCAATTTCAAGCTATGAAGGAAAAGTGAAGACGCGTTTACTTTTCATATTTCATGACAGTTGGCTGAGACGGCCAAAACATGCACTCGTGGAAACTTTTTTCAAAATCCACTTTGGGCTTGTAAGATGTTGTAAAGTGACTTTCTGTCACAATGTAGTACATGCACCTCAACACCCAACTTCATGAACACCACATCAGAGTGAATGATGCGACTGAACCGCGTGCGCTGGAGCCACCAGTGAGCCGCCAGTAGCTCATTGAGGCCCCTTGTGTTGTATGCGCTTGGTTTCAAGCTTCTAAGACCTTCCAATTTCAAGCTATGAAGGAAAAGTGAAGACGCGTTTACTTTTCATATTTCATGACAGTTGGCTGAGGCGGCCAAAACATGCACTCGTGGAAACTTTTTTCAAAATCCACTTTGGGCTTGTAAGATGTTGTTAAGTGACTTTCTGTCACAATGCAGTACATGCACCTCAACACCCAACTTCATGAACACCACATCAGAGTGAATGATGCGACTGAACCGCGTGCGCTGGAGCCACCAGTGAGCGGCTAGTAGCTCATTGATGCCCCTTGTGTTGTATGCGCTTGGTTTCAAGCTTCTAAGACCTTCCAATTTCAAGCTATGAAGGAAAAGTGAAGACGCGTT
Organism: Sardina pilchardus; assembly: GCF_963854185.1. Taxonomy (NCBI): domain Eukaryota; kingdom Metazoa; phylum Chordata; class Actinopteri; order Clupeiformes; family Clupeidae; genus Sardina; species Sardina pilchardus. The sequence continues at coordinate 42,723 of NW_026910824.1, read as the reverse complement.
TACTTTTCATATTTCATGACAGTTGGCTGAGACGGCCAAAACATGCACTCGTGGAAACTTTTTTCAAAATCCACTTTGGGCTTGTAAGATGTTGTAAAGTGACTTTCTGTCACAATGCAGTACATGCACCTCAACACCCAACTTCATGAACACCACATCAGAGTGAATGATGCGACTGAACCGCGTGCGCTGGAGCCACCAGTGAGCGGCCAGTAGCTCATTGAGGCCCCTTGTGTTGTATGCGCTTGGTTTCAAGCTTCTAAGACCTTCCAATTTCAAGCTATGAAGGAAAAGTGAAGACGCGTTTACTTTTCATATTTCATGACAGTTGGCTGAGACGGCCAAAACATGCACTCGTGGAAACTTTTTTCAAAATCCACTTTGGGCTTGTAAGATGTTGTAAAGTGACTTTCTGTCACAATGCAGTACATGCACCTCAACACCCAACTTCATGAACACCACATCAGAGTGAATGATGCGACTGAACCGCGTGCGCTGGAGCCACCAGTGAGCCGCCAGTAGCTCATTGAGGCCCCTTGTGTTGTATGCGCTTGGTTTCAAGCTTCTAAGACCTTCCAATTTCAAGCTATGAAGGAAAAGTGAAGACGCGTTTACTTTTCATATTTCATGACAGTTGGCTGAGACGGCCAAAACATGCACTCGTGGAAACTTTTTTCAAAATCCACTTTGGGCTTGTAAGATGTTGTAAAGTGACTTTCTGTCACAATGCAGTACATGCACCTCAACACCCAACTTCATGAACACCACATCAGAGTGAATGATGCGACTGAACCGCGTGCGCTGGAGCCACCAGTGAGCGGCCAGTAGCTCATTGAGGCCCCTTGTGTTGTATGCGCTTGGTTTCAAGCTTCTAAGACCTTCCAATTTCAAGCTATGAAGGAAAAGTGAAGACGCGTTTACTTTTCATATTTCATGACAGTTGGCTGAGGCGGCCAAAACATGCACTCGTGGAAACTTTTTTCAAAATCCACTTTGGGCTTGTAAGATGTTGTTAAGTGACTTTCTGTCACAATGCAGTACATGCACCTCAACACCCAACTTCATGAACACCACATCAGAGTGAATGATGCGACTGAACCGCGTGCGCTGGAGCCACCAGTGAGCGGCTAGTAGCTCATTGATGCCCCTTGTGTTGTATGCGCTTGGTTTCAAGCTTCTAAGACCTTCCAATTTCAAGCTATGAAGGAAAAGTGAAGACGCGTTTACTTTTCATATTTCATGACAGTTGGCTGAGAAGGCCAAAACATGCACTCGTGGAAACTTTTTTCAAAATCCACTTTGGGCTTGTAAGATGTTGTAAAGTGACTTTCTGTCACAATGCAGTACATGCACCTCAACACCCAACTTCATGAACACCACATCAGAGTGAATGATGCGACTGAACCACGTGCGCTGGAGCCACCAGTGAGCGGCCAGTAGCTCATTGAGGCCCCTTGTGTTGTATGCGCTTGGTTTCAAGCTTCTAAGACCTTCCAATTTCAAGCTATGAAGGAAAAGTGAAGACGCGTTTACTTTTCATATTTCATGACAGTTGGCTGAGGCGGCCAAAACATGCACTCGTGGAAACTTTTTTCAAAATCCACTTTGGGCTTGTAAGATGTTGTTAAGTGACTTTCTGTCACAATGCAGTACATGCACCTCAACACCCAACTTCATGAACACCACATCAGAGTGAATGATGCGACTGAACCGCGTGCGCTGGAGCCACCAGTGAGCGGCTAGTAGCTCATTGATGCCCCTTGTGTTGTATGCGCTTGGTTTCAAGCTTCTAAGACCTTCCAATTTCAAGCTATGAAGGAAAAGTGAAGACGCGTTTACTTTTCATATTTCATGACAGTTGGCTGAGACGGCCAAAACATGCACTCGTGGAAACTTTTTTCAAAATCCACTTTGGGCTTGTAAGATGTTGTAAAGTGACTTTCTGTCACAATGCAGTACATGCACCTCAACACCCAACTTCATGAACACCACATCAGAGTGAATGATGCGACTGAACCACGTGCGCTGGAGCCACCAGTGAGCGGCCAGTAGCTCATTGAGGCCCCTTGTGTTGTATGCGCTTGGTTTCAAGCTTCTAAGACCTTCCAATTTCAAGCTATGAAGGAAAAGTGAAGACGCGTTTACTTTTCATATTTCATGACAGTTGGCTGAGACGGCCAAAACATGCACTCGTGGAAACTTTTTTCAAAATCCACTTTGGGCTTGTAAGATGTTGTAAAGTGACTTTCTGTCACAATGCAGTACATGCACCTCAACACCCAACTTCATGAACACCACATCAGAGTGAATGATGCGACTGAACCGCGTGCGCTGGAGCCACCAGTGAGCGGCCAGTAGCTCATTGAGGCCCCTTGTGTTGTATGCGCTTGGTTTCAAGCTTCTAAGACCTTCCAATTTCAAGCTATGAAGGAAAAGTGAAGACGCGTTTACTTTTCATATTTCATGACAGTTGGCTGAGACGGCCAAAACATGCACTCGTGGAAACTTTTTTCAAAATCCACTTTGGGCTTGTAAGATGTTGTTAAGTGACTTTCTGTCACAATGCAGTACATGCACCTCAACACCCAACTTCATGAACACCACATCAGAGTGAATGATGCGACTGAACCGCGTGCGCTGGAGCCACCAGTGAGCGGCTAGTAGCTCATTGATGCCCCTTGTGTTGTATGCGCTTGGTTTCAAGCTTCTAAGACCTTCCAATTTCAAGCTATGAAGGAAAAGTGAAGACGCGTTTACTTTTCATATTTCATGACAGTTGGCTGAGACGGCCAAAACATGCACTCGTGGAAACTTTTTTCAAAATCCACTTTGGGCTTGTAAGATGTTGTAAAGTGACTTTCTGTCACAATGTAGTACATGCACCTCAACACCCAACTTCATGAACACCACATCAGAGTGAATGATGCGACTGAACCACGTGCGCTGGAGCCACCAGTGAGCGGCCAGTAGCTCATTGAGGCCCCTTGTGTTGTATGCGCTTGGTTTCAAGCTTCTAAGACCTTCCAATTTCAAGCTATGAAGGAAAAGTGAAGACGCGTTTACTTTTCATATTTCATGACAGTTGGCTGAGGCGGCCAAAACATGCACTCGTGGAAACTTTTTTCAAAATCCACTTTGGGCTTGTAAGATGTTGTTAAGTGACTTTCTGTCACAATGCAGTACATGCACCTCAACACCCAACTTCATGAACACCACATCAGAGTGAATGATGCGACTGAACCGCGTGCGCTGGAGCCACCAGTGAGCGGCTAGTAGCTCATTGATGCCCCTTGTGTTGTATGCGCTTGGTTTCAAGCTTCTAAGACCTTCCAATTTCAAGCTATGAAGGAAAAGTGAAGACGCGTTTACTTTTCATATTTCATGACAGTTGGCTGAGACGGCCAAAACATGCACTCGTGGAAACTTTTTTCAAAATCCACTTTGGGCTTGTAAGATGTTGTAAAGTGACTTTCTGTCACAATGTAGTACATGCACCTCAACACCCAACTTCATGAACACCACATCAGAGTGAATGATGCGACTGAACCACGTGCGCTGGAGCCACCAGTGAGCGGCCAGTAGCTCATTGAGGCCCCTTGTGTTGTATGCGCTTGGTTTCAAGCTTCTAAGACCTTCCAATTTCAAGCTATGAAGGAAAAGTGAAGACGCGTTTACTTTTCATATTTCATGACAGTTGGCTGAGACGGCCAAAACATGCACTCGTGGAAACTTTTTTCAAAATCCACTTTGGGCTTGTAAGATGTTGTAAAGTGACTTTCTGTCACAATGCAGTACATGCACCTCAACACCCAACTTCATGAACACCACATCAGAGTGAATGATGCGACTGAACCGCGTGCGCTGGAGCCACCAGTGAGCCGCCAGTAGCTCATTGAGGCCCCTTGTGTTGTATGCGCTTGGTTTCAAGCTTCTAAGACCTTCCAATTTCAAGCTATGAAGGAAAAGTGAAGACGCGTTTACTTTTCATATTTCATGACAGTTGGCTGAGACGGCCAAAACATGCACTCGTGGAAACTTTTTTCAAAATCCACTTTGGGCTTGTAAGATGTTGTAAAGTGACTTTCTGTCACAATGCAGTACATGCACCTCAACACCCAACTTCATGAACACCACATCAGAGTGAGTGATGCGACTGAACCGCGTGCGCTGGAGCCACCAGTGAGCCGCCAGTAGCTCATTGAGGCCCCTTGTGTTGTATGCGCTTGGTTTCAAGCTTCTAAGACCTTCCAATTTCAAGCTATGAAGGAAAAGTGAAGACGCGTTTACTTTTCATATTTCATGACAGTTGGCTGAGACGGCCAAAACATGCACTCGTGGAAACTTTTTTCAAAATCCACTTTGGGCTTGTAAGATGTTGTAAAGTGACTTTCTGTCACAATGCAGTACATGCACCTCAACACCCAACTTCATGAACACCACATCAGAGTGAATGATGCGACTGAACCGCGTGCGCTGGAGCCACCAGTGAGCGGCTAGTAGCTCATTGATGCCCCTTGTGTTGTATGCGCTTGGTTTCAAGCTTCTAAGACCTTCCAATTTCAAGCTATGAAGGAAAAGTGAAGACGCGTTTACTTTTCATATTTCATGACAGTTGGCTGAGACGGCCAAAACATGCACTCGTGGAAACTTTTTTCAAAATCCACTTTGGGCTTGTAAGATGTTGTAAAGTGACTTTCTGTCACAATGCAGTACATGCACCTCAACACCCAACTTCATGAACACCACATCAGAGTGAATGATGCGACTGAACCACGTGCGCTGGAGCCACCAGTGAGCGGCCAGTAGCTCATTGAGGCCCCTTGTGTTGTATGCGCTTGGTTTCAAGCTTCTAAGACCTTCCAATTTCAAGCTATGAAGGAAAAGTGAAGACGCGTTTACTTTTCATATTTCATGACAGTTGGCTGAGGCGGCCAAAACATGCACTCGTGGAAACTTTTTTCAAAATCCACTTTGGGCTTGTAAGATGTTGTTAAGTGACTTTCTGTCACAATGCAGTACATGCACCTCAACACCCAACTTCATGAACACCACATCAGAGTGAATGATGCGACTGAACCGCGTGCGCTGGAGCCACCAGTGAGCGGCTAGTAGCTCATTGATGCCCCTTGTGTTGTATGCGCTTGGTTTCAAGCTTCTAAGACCTTCCAATTTCAAGCTATGAAGGAAAAGTGAAGACGCGTTTACTTTTCATATTTCATGACAGTTGGCTGAGACGGCCAAAACATGCACTCGTGGAAACTTTTTTCAAAATCCACTTTGGGCTTGTAAGATGTTGTAAAGTGACTTTCTGTCACAATGCAGTACATGCACCTCAACACCCAACTTCATGAACACCACATCAGAGTGAGTGATGCGACTGAACCGCGTGCGCTGGAGCCACCAGTGAGCCGCCAGTAGCTCATTGAGGCCCCTTGTGTTGTATGCGCTTGGTTTCAAGCTTCTAAGACCTTCCAATTTCAAGCTATGAAGGAAAAGTGAAGACGCGTTTACTTTTCATATTTCATGACAGTTGGCTGAGACGGCCAAAACATGCACTCGTGGAAACTTTTTTCAAAATCCACTTTGGGCTTGTAAGATGTTGTAAAGTGACTTTCTGTCACAATGCAGTACATGCACCTCAACACCCAACTTCATGAACACCACATCAGAGTGAATGATGCGACTGAACCGCGTGCGCTGGAGCCACCAGTGAGCGGCTAGTAGCTCATTGATGCCCCTTGTGTTGTATGCGCTTGGTTTCAAGCTTCTAAGACCTTCCAATTTCAAGCTATGAAGGAAAAGTGAAGACGCGTTTACTTTTCATATTTCATGACAGTTGGCTGAGACGGCCAAAACATGCACTCGTGGAAACTTTTTTCAAAATCCACTTTGGGCTTGTAAGATGTTGTAAAGTGACTTTCTGTCACAATGCAGTACATGCACCTCAACACCCAACTTCATGAACACCACATCAGAGTGAATGATGCGACTGAACCGCGTGCGCTGGAGCCACCAGTGAGCGGCCAGTAGCTCATTGAGGCCCCTTGTGTTGTATGCGCTTGGTTTCAAGCTTCTAAGACCTTCCAATTTCAAGCTATGAAGGAAAAGTGAAGACGCGTTTACTTTTCATATTTCATGACAGTTGGCTGAGACGGCCAAAACATGCACTCGTGGAAACTTTTTTCAAAATCCACTTTGGGCTTGTAAGATGTTGTAAAGTGACTTTCTGTCACAATGCAGTACATGCACCTCAACACCCAACTTCATGAACACCCCATCAGAGTGAGTGATGCGACTGAAACGCGTGCGCTGGAGCCACCAGTGAGCCGCCAGTAGCTCATTGAGGCCCCTTGTGTTGTATGCGCTTGGTTTCAAGCTTCTAAGACCTTCCAATTTCAAGCTATGAAGGAAAAGTGAAGACGCGTTTACTTTTCATATTTCATGACAGTTGGCTGAGACGGCCAAAACATGCACTCGTGGAAACTTTTTTCAAAATCCACTTTGGGCTTGTAAGATGTTGTAAAGTGACTTTCTGTCACAATGCAGTACATGCACCTCAACACCCAACTTCATGAACACCACATCAGAGTGAATGATGCGACTGAACCGCGTGCGCTGGAGCCACCAGTGAGCGGCTAGTAGCTCATTGATGCCCCTTGTGTTGTATGCGCTTGGTTTCAAGCTTCTAAGACCTTCCAATTTCAAGCTATGAAGGAAAAGTGAAGACGCGTTTACTTTTCATATTTCATGACAGTTGGCTGAGACGGCCAAAACATGCACTCGTGGAAACTTTTTTCAAAATCCACTTTGGGCTTGTAAGATGTTGTAAAGTGACTTTCTGTCACAATGCAGTACATGCACCTCAACACCCAACTTCATGAACACCACATCAGAGTGAATGATGCGACTGAACCACGTGCGCTGGAGCCACCAGTGAGCGGCCAGTAGCTCATTGAGGCCCCTTGTGTTGTATGCGCTTGGTTTCAAGCTTCTAAGACCTTCCAATTTCAAGCTATGAAGGAAAAGTGAAGACGCGTTTACTTTTCATATTTCATGACAGTTGGCTGAGGCGGCCAAAACATGCACTCGTGGAAACTTTTTTCAAAATCCACTTTGGGCTTGTAAGATGTTGTTAAGTGACTTTCTGTCACAATGCAGTACATGCACCTCAACACCCAACTTCATGAACACCACATCAGAGTGAATGATGCGACTGAACCGCGTGCGCTGGAGCCACCAGTGAGCGGCTAGTAGCTCATTGATGCCCCTTGTGTTGTATGCGCTTGGTTTCAAGCTTCTAAGACCTTCCAATTTCAAGCTATGAAGGAAAAGTGAAGACGCGTTTACTTTTCATATTTCATGACAGTTGGCTGAGACGGCCAAAACATGCACTCGTGGAAACTTTTTTCAAAATCCACTTTGGGCTTGTAAGATGTTGTAAAGTGACTTTCTGTCACAATGCAGTACATGCACCTCAACACCCAACTTCATGAACACCACATCAGAGTGAGTGATGCGACTGAACCGCGTGCGCTGGAGCCACCAGTGAGCCGCCAGTAGCTCATTGAGGCCCCTTGTGTTGTATGCGCTTGGTTTCAAGCTTCTAAGACCTTCCAATTTCAAGCTATGAAGGAAAAGTGAAGACGCGTTTACTTTTCATATTTCATGACAGTTGGCTGAGGCGGCCAAAACATGCACTCGTGGAAACTTTTTTCAAAATCCACTTTGGGCTTGTAAGATGTTGTTAAGTGACTTTCTGTCACAATGCAGTACATGCACCTCAACACCCAACTTCATGAACACCACATCAGAGTGAATGATGCGACTGAACCGCGTGCGCTGGAGCCACCAGTGAGCGGCTAGTAGCTCATTGATGCCCCTTGTGTTGTATGCGCTTGGTTTCAAGCTTCTAAGACCTTCCAATTTCAAGCTATGAAGGAAAAGTGAAGACGCGTTTACTTTTCATATTTCATGACAGTTGGCTGAGACGGCCAAAACATGCACTCGTGGAAACTTTTTTCAAAATCCACTTTGGGCTTGTAAGATGTTGTAAAGTGACTTTCTGTCACAATGTAGTACATGCACCTCAACACCCAACTTCATGAACACCACATCAGAGTGAATGATGCGACTGAACCACGTGCGCTGGAGCCACCAGTGAGCGGCCAGTAGCTCATTGAGGCCCCTTGTGTTGTATGCGCTTGGTTTCAAGCTTCTAAGACCTTCCAATTTCAAGCTATGAAGGAAAAGTGAAGACGCGTTTACTTTTCATATTTCATGACAGTTGGCTGAGGCGGCCAAAACATGCACTCGTGGAAACTTTTTTCAAAATCCACTTTGGGCTTGTAAGATGTTGTTAAGTGACTTTCTGTCACAATGCAGTACATGCACCTCAACACCCAACTTCATGAACACCACATCAGAGTGAATGATGCGACTGAACCGCGTGCGCTGGAGCCACCAGTGAGCGGCTAGTAGCTCATTGATGCCCCTTGTGTTGTATGCGCTTGGTTTCAAGCTTCTAAGACCTTCCAATTTCAAGCTATGAAGGAAAAGTGAAGACGCGTTTACTTTTCATATTTCATGACAGTTGGCTGAGACGGCCAAAACATGCACTCGTGGAAACTTTTTTCAAAATCCACTTTGGGCTTGTAAGATGTTGTAAAGTGACTTTCTGTCACAATGTAGTACATGCACCTCAACACCCAACTTCATGAACACCACATCAGAGTGAATGATGCGACTGAACCACGTGCGCTGGAGCCACCAGTGAGCGGCCAGTAGCTCATTGAGGCCCCTTGTGTTGTATGCGCTTGGTTTCAAGCTTCTAAGACCTTCCAATTTCAAGCTATGAAGGAAAAGTGAAGACGCGTTTACTTTTCATATTTCATGACAGTTGGCTGAGACGGCCAAAACATGCACTCTTGGAAACTTTTTTCAAAATCCACTTTGGGCTTGTAAGATGTTGTAAAGTGACTTTCTGTCACAATGCAGTACATGCACCTCAACACCCAACTTCATGAACACCACATCAGAGTGAATGATGCGACTGAACCGCGTGCGCTGGAGCCACCAGTGAGCGGCCAGTAGCTCATTGAGGCCCCTTGTGTTGTATGCGCTTGGTTTCAAGCTTCTAAGACCTTCCAATTTCAAGCTATGAAGGAAAAGTGAAGACGCGTTTACTTTTCATATTTCATGACAGTTGGCTGAGACGGCCAAAACATGCACTCGTGGAAACTTTTTTCAAAATCCACTTTGGGCTTGTAAGATGTTGTAAAGTGACTTTCTGTCACAATGCAGTACATGCACCTCAACACCCAACTTCATGAACACCACATCAGAGTGAGTGATGCGACTGAACCGCGTGCGCTGGAGCCACCAGTGAGCCGCCAGTAGCTCATTGAGGCCCCTTGTGTTGTATGCGCTTGGTTTCAAGCTTCTAAGACCTTCCAATTTCAAGCTATGAAGGAAAAGTGAAGACGCGTTTACTTTTCATATTTCATGACAGTTGGCTGAGACGGCCAAAACATGCACTCGTGGAAACTTTTTTCAAAATCCACTTTGGGCTTGTAAGATGTTGTAAAGTGACTTTCTGTCACAATGCAGTACATGCACCTCAACACCCAACTTCATGAACACCACATCAAAGTGAATGATGCGACTGAACCGCGTGCGCTGGAGCCACCAGTGAGCCGCCAGTAGCTCATTGAGGCCCCTTGTGTTGTATGCGCTTGGTTTCAAGCTTCTAAGACCTTCCAATTTCAAGCTATGAAGGAAAAGTGAAGACGCGTTTACTTTTCATATTTCATGACAGTTGGCTGAGACGGCCAAAACATGCACTCGTGGAAACTTTTTTCAAAATCCACTTTGGGCTTGTAAGATGTTGTAAAGTGACTTTCTGTCACAATGCAGTACATGCACCTCAACACCCAACTTCATGAACACCACATCAGAGTGAGTGATGCGACTGAACCGCGTGCGCTGGAGCCACCAGTGAGCCGCCAGTAGCTCATTGAGGCCCCTTGTGTTGTATGCGCTTGGTTTCAAGCTTCTAAGACCTTCCAATTTCAAGCTATGAAGGAAAAGTGAAGACGCGTTTACTTTTCATATTTCATGACAGTTGGCTGAGACGGCCAAAACATGCACTCGTGGAAACTTTTTTCAAAATCCACTTTGGGCTTGTAAGATGTTGTAAAGTGACTTTCTGTCACAATGCAGTACATGCACCTCAACACCCAACTTCATGAACACCACATCAAAGTGAATGATGCGACTGAACCGCGTGCGCTGGAGCCACCAGTGAGCCGCCAGTAGCTCATTGAGGCCCCTTGTGTTGTATGCGCTTGGTTTCAAGCTTCTAAGACCTTCCAATTTCAAGCTATGAAGGAAAAGTGAAGACACGTTTACTTTTCATATTTCATGACAGTTGGCTGAGACGGCCAAAACATGCGCTCGTGGAAACTTTTTTCAAAATCCACTTTGGGCTTGTAAGATGTTGTAAAGTGACTTTCTGTCACAATGCAGTACATGCACCTCAACACCCAACTTCATGAACAGCACATCAGAGTGAATGATGCGACTGAACCGCGTGCGCTGGAGCCACCAGTGAGCCGCCAGTAGCTCATTGAGGCCCCTTGTGTTGTATGCGCTTGGTTTCAAGCTTCTAAGACCTTCCAATTTCAAGCTATGAAGGAAAAGTGAAGACGCGTTTACTTTTCATATTTCATGACAGTTGGCTGAGACGGCCAAAACATGCACTCGTGGAAACTTTTTTCAAAATCCACTTTGGGCTTGTAAGATGTTGTAAAGTGACTTTCTGTCACAATGCAGTACATGCACCTCAACACCCAACTTCATGAACACCACATCAGAGTGAATGATGCGACTGAACCGCGTGCGCTGGAGCCACCAGTGAGCGGCCAGTAGCTCATTGAGGCCCCTTGTGTTGTATGCGCTTGGTTTCAAGCTTCTAAGACCTTCCAATTTCAAGCTATGAAGGAAAAGTGAAGACGCGTTTACTTTTCTTATTTCATGACAGTTGGCTGAGACGGCCAAAATATGCACTCGTGGAAACTTTTTTCAAAATCCACTTTGGGCTTGTAAGATGTTGTAAAGTGACTTTCTGTCACAATGCAGTACATGCACCTCAACACCCAACTTTATGAACACCACATCAGAGTGAGTGATGCGACTGAACCGCGTGCGCTGGAGCCACCAGTGAGCCGCCAGTAGCTCATTGAGGCCCCTTGTGTTGTATGCGCTTGGTTTCAAGCTTCTAAGACCTTCCAATTTCAAGCTATGAAGGAAAAGTGAAGACGCGTTTACTTTTCATATTTCATGACAGTTGGCTGAGACGGCCAAAACATGCACTCGTGGAAACTTTTTTCAAAATCCACTTTGGGCTTGTAAGATGTTGTAAAGTGACTTTCTGTCACAATGCAGTACATGCACCTCAACACCCAACTTCATGAACACCACATCAAAGTGAATGATGCGACTGAACCGCGTGCGCTGGAGCCACCAGTGAGCCGCCAGTAGCTCATTGAGGCCCCTTGTGTTGTATGCGCTTGGTTTCAAGCTTCTAAGACCTTCCAATTTCAAGCTATGAAGGAAAAGTGAAGACACGTTTACTTTTCATATTTCATGACAGTTGGCTGAGACGGCCAAAACATGCGCTCGTGGAAACTTTTTTCAAAATCCACTTTGGGCTTGTAAGATGTTGTAAAGTGACTTTCTGTCACAATGCAGTACATGCACCTCAACACCCAACTTCATGAACAGCACATCAGAGTGAATGATGCGACTGAACCGCGTGCGCTGGAGCCACCAGTGAGCCGCCAGTAGCTCATTGAGGCCCCTTGTGTTGTATGCGCTTGGTTTCAAGCTTCTAAGACCTTCCAATTTCAAGCTATGAAGGAAAAGTGAAGACGCGTTTACTTTTCATATTTCATGACAGTTGGCTGAGACGGCCAAAACATGCACTCGTGGAAACTTTTTTCAAAATCCACTTTGGGCTTGTAAGATGTTGTAAAGTGACTTTCTGTCACAATGCAGTACATGCACCTCAACACCCAACTTCATGAACACCACATCAGAGTGAATGATGCGACTGAACCGCGTGCGCTGGAGCCACCAGTGAGCCGCCAGTAGCTCATTGAGGCCCCTTGTGTTGTATGCGCTTGGTTTCAAGCTTCTAAGACCTTCCAATTTCAAGCTATGAAGGAAAAGTGAAGACGCGTTTACTTTTCATATTTCATGACAGTTGGCTGAGACGGCCAAAACATGCACTCGTGGAAACTTTTTTCAAAATCCACTTTGGGCTTGTAAGATGTTGTAAAGTGACTTTCTGTCACAATGCAGTACATGCACCTCAACACCCAACTTCATGAACACCACATCAGAGTGAATGATGCGACTGAACCGCGTGCGCTGGAGCCACCAGTGAGCGGCCAGTAGCTCATTGAGGCCCCTTGTGTTGTATGCGCTTGGTTTCAAGCTTCTAAGACCTTCCAATTTCAAGCTATGAAGGAAAAGTGAAGACGCGTTTACTTTTCATATTTCATGACAGTTGGCTGAGGCGGCCAAAACATGCACTCGTGGAAACTTTTTTCAAAATCCACTTTGGGCTTGTAAGATGTTGTTAAGTGACTTTCTGTCACAATGCAGTACATGCACCTCAACACCCAACTTCATGAACACCACATCAGAGTGAATGATGCGACTGAACCGCGTGCGTTGGAGCCACCAGTGAGCGGCTAGTAGCTCATTGATGCCCCTTGTGTTGTATGCGCTTGGTTTCAAGCCTCTAAGACCTTCCAATTTCAAGCTATGAAGGAAAAGTGAAGACGCGTTTACTTTTCATATTTCATGACAGTTGGCTGAGACGGCCAAAACATGCACTCGTGGAAACTTTTTTCAAAATCCACTTTGGGCTTGTAAGATGTTGTAAAGTGACTTTCTGTCACAATGCAGTACATGCACCTCAACACCCAACTTCATGAACACCACATCAGAGTGAATGATGCGACTGAACCACGTGCGCTGGAGCCACCAGTGAGCGGCCAGTAGCTCATTGAGGCCCCTTGTGTTGTATGCGCTTGGTTTCAAGCTTCTAAGACCTTCCAATTTCAAGCTATGAAGGAAAAGTGAAGACGCGTTTACTTTTCATATTTCATGACAGTTGGCTGAGACGGCCAAAACATGCACTCGTGGAAACTTTTTTCAAAATCCACTTTGGGCTTGTAAGATGTTGTAAAGTGACTTTCTGTCACAATGCAGTACATGCACCTCAACACCCAACTTCATGAACACCACATCAAAGTGAATGATGCGACTGAACCGCGTGCGCTGGAGCCACCAGTGAGCCGCCAGTAGCTCATTGAGGCCCCTTGTGTTGTATGCGCTTGGTTTCAAGCTTCTAAGACCTTCCAATTTCAAGCTATGAAGGAAAAGTGAAGACGCGTTTACTTTTCATATTTCATGACAGTTGGCTGAGACGGCCAAAACATGCACTCGTGGAAACTTTTTTCAAAATCCACTTTGGGCTTGTAAGATGTTGTAAAGTGACTTTCTGTCACAATGCAGTACATGCACCTCAACACCCAACTTCATGAACACCACATCAGAGTGAATGATGCGACTGAACCGCGTGCGCTGGAGCCACCAGTGAGCCGCCAGTAGCTCATTGAGGCCCCTTGTGTTGTATGCGCTTGGTTTCAAGCTTCTAAGACCTTCCAATTTCAAGCTATGAAGGAAAAGTGAAGACGCGTTTACTTTTCATATTTCATGACAGTTGGCTGAGACGGCCAAAACATGCACTCGTGGAAACTTTTTTCAAAATCCACTTTGGGCTTGTAAGATGTTGTAAAGTGACTTTCTGTCACAATGCAGTACATGCACCTCAACACCCAACTTCATGAACACCACATCAGAGTGAATGATGCGACTGAACCGCATGCGCTGGAGCCACCAGTGAGCGGCCAGTAGCTCATTGAGGCCCCTTGTGTTGTATGCGCTTGGTTTCAAGCTTCTAAGACCTTCCAATTTCAAGCTATGAAGGAAAAGTGAAGACGCGTTTACTTTTCATATTTCATGACAGTTGGCTGAGGCGGCCAAAACATGCACTCGTGGAAACTTTTTTCAAAATCCACTTTGGGCTTGTAAGATGTTGTTAAGTGACTTTCTGTCACAATGCAGTACATGCACCTCAACACCCAACTTCATGAACACCACATCAGAGTGAATGATGCGACTGAACCGCGTGCGCTGGAGCCACCAGTGAGCGGCTAGTAGCTCATTGATGCCCCTTGTGTTGTATGCGCTTGGTTTCAAGCTTCTAAGACCTTCCAATTTCAAGCTATGAAGGAAAAGTGAAGACGCGTTTACTTTTCATATTTCATGACAGTTGGCTGAGACGGCCAAAACATGCACTCGTGGAAACTTTTTTCAAAATCCACTTTGGGCTTGTAAGATGTTGTAAAGTGACTTTCTGTCACAATGCAGTACATGCACCTCAACACCGAACTTCATGAACACCACATCAGAGTGAATGATGCGACTGAACCACGTGCGCTGGAGCCACCAGTGAGCGGCCAGTAGCTCATTGAGGCCCCTTGTGTTGTATGCGCTTGGTTTCAAGCTTCTAAGACCTTCCAATTTCAAGCTATGAAGGAAAAGTGAAGACGCGTTTACTTTTCATATTTCATGACAGTTGGCTGAGACGGCCAAAACATGCACTCGTGGAAACTTTTTTCAAAATCCACTTTGGGCTTGTAAGATGTTGTAAAGTGACTTTCTGTCACAATGCAGTACATGCACCTCAACACCCAACTCCATGAACACCACATCAGAGTGAATGATGCGACTGAACCGCGTGCGCTGGAGCCACCAGTGAGCGGCCAGTAGCTCATTGAGGCCCTTTGTGTTGTATGCGCTTGGTTTCAAGCTTCTAAGACCTTCCAATTTCAAGCTATGAAGGAAAAGTGAAGACGCGTTTACTTTTCATATTTCATGACAGTTGGCTGAGACGGCCAAAACATGCACTCGTGGAAACTTTTTTCAAAATCCACTTTGGGCTTGTAAGATGTTGTAAAGTGACTTTCTGTCACAATGCAGTACATGCACCTCAACACCCAACTTCATGAACACCACATCAGAGTGAATGATGCGACTGAACCGCGTGCGCTGGAGCCACCAGTGAGCCGCCAGTAGCTCATTGAGGCCCCTTGTGTTGTATGCGCTTGGTTTCAAGCTTCTAAGACCTTCCAATTTCAAGCTATGAAGGAAAAGTGAAGACGCGTTTACTTTTCATATTTCATGACAGTTGGCTGAGACGGCCAAAACATGCACTCGTGGAAACTTTTTTCAAAATCCACTTTGGGCTTGTAAGATGTTGTAAAGTGACTTTCTGTCACAATGCAGTACATGCACCTCAACACCCAACTTCATGAACACCACATCAGAGTGAATGATGCGACTGAACCGCGTGCGCTGGAGCCACCAGTGAGCGGCCAGTAGCTCATTGAGGCCCCTTGTGTTGTATGCGCTTGGTTTCAAGCTTCTAAGACCTTCCAATTTCAAGCTATGAAGGAAAAGTGAAGACGCGTTTACTTTTCATATTTCATGACAGTTGGCTGAGACGGCCAAAACATGCACTCGTGGAAACTTTTTTCAAAATCCACTTTGGGCTTGTAAGATGTTGTAAAGTGACTTTCTGTCACAATGCAGTACATGCACCTCAACACCCAACTCCATGAACACCACATCAGAGTGAATGATGCGACTGAACCGCGTGCGCTGGAGCCACCAGTGAGCGGCCAGTAGCTCATTGAGGCCCCTTGTGTTGTATGCGCTTGGTTTCAAGCTTCTAAGACCTTCCAATTTCAAGCTATGAAGGAAAAGTGAAGACGCGTTTACTTTTCATATTTCATGACAGTTGGCTGAGACGGCCAAAACATGCACTCGTGGAAACTTTTTTCAAAATCCACTTTGGGCTTGTAAGATGTTGTAAAGTGACTTTCTGTCACAATGCAGTACATGCACCTCAACACCCAACTCCATGAACACCACATCAGAGTGAATGATGCGACTGAACCGCGTGCGCTGGAGCCACCAGTGAGCGGCCAGTAGCTCATTGAGGCCCTTTGTGTTGTATGCGCTTGGTTTCAAGCTTCTAAGACCTTCCAATTTCAAGCTATGAAGGAAAAGTGAAGACGCGTTTACTTTTCATATTTCATGACAGTTGGCTGAGACGGCCAAAACATGCACTCGTGGAAACTTTTTTCAAAATCCACTTTGGGCTTGTAAGATGTTGTAAAGTGACTTTCTGTCACAATGCAGTACATGCACCTCAACACCCAACTTCATGAACACCACATCAGAGTGAATGATGCGACTGAACCGCGTGCGCTGGAGCCACCAGTGAGCCGCCAGTAGCTCATTGAGGCCCCTTGTGTTGTATGCGCTTGGTTTCAAGCTTCTAAGACCTTCCAATTTCAAGCTATGAAGGAAAAGTGAAGACGCGTTTACTTTTCATATTTCATGACAGTTGGCTGAGACGGCCAAAACATGCACTCGTGGAAACTTTTTTCAAAATCCACTTTGGGCTTGTAAGATGTTGTTAAGTGACTTTCTGTCACAATGCAGTACATGCACCTCAACACCCAACTTCATGAACACCACATCAGAGTGAATGATGCGACTGAACCGCGTGCGTTGGAGCCACCAGTGAGCGGCTAGTAGCTCATTGATGCCCCTTGTGTTGTATGCGCTTGGTTTCAAGCTTCTAAGACCTTCCAATTTCAAGCTATGAAGGAAAAGTGAAGACGCGTTTACTTTTCATATTTCATGACAGTTGGCTGAGACGGCCAAAACATGCACTCGTGGAAACTTTTTTCAAAATCCACTTTGGGCTTGTAAGATGTTGTAAAGTGACTTTCTGTCACAATGCAGTACATGCACCTCAACACCCAACTTCATGAACACCACATCAGAGTGAATGATGCGACTGAACCACGTGCGCTGGAGCCACCAGTGAGCGGCCAGTAGCTCATTGAGGCCCCTTGTGTTGTATGCGCTTGGTTTCAAGCTTCTAAGACCTTCCAATTTCAAGCTATGAAGGAAAAGTGAAGACGCGTTTACTTTTCATATTTCATGACAGTTGGCTGAGACGGCCAAAACATGCACTCGTGGAAACTTTTTTCAAAATCCACTTTGGGCTTGTAAGATGTTGTAAAGTGACTTTCTGTCACAATGCAGTACATGCACCTCAACACCCAACTTCATGAACACCACATCAAAGTGAATGATGCGACTGAACCGCGTGCGCTGGAGCCACCAGTGAGCCGCCAGTAGCTCATTGAGGCCCCTTGTGTTGTATGCGCTTGGTTTCAAGCTTCTAAGACCTTCCAATTTCAAGCTATGAAGGAAAAGTGAAGACGCGTTTACTTTTCATATTTCATGACAGTTGGCTGAGACGGCCAAAACATGCACTCGTGGAAACTTTTTTCAAAATCCACTTTGGGCTTGTAAGATGTTGTAAAGTGACTTTCTGTCACAATGCAGTACATGCACCTCAACACCCAACTTCATGAACACCACATCAGAGTGAATGATGCGACTGAACCGCGTGCGCTGGAGCCACCAGTGAGCCGCCAGTAGCTCATTGAGGCCCCTTGTGTTGTATGCGCTTGGTTTCAAGCTTCTAAGACCTTCCAATTTCAAGCTATGAAGGAAAAGTGAAGACGCGTTTACTTTTCATATTTCATGACAGTTGGCTGAGACGGCCAAAACATGCACTCGTGGAAACTTTTTTCAAAATCCACTTTGGGCTTGTAAGATGTTGTAAAGTGACTTTCTGTCACAATGCAGTACATGCACCTCAACACCCAACTTCATGAACACCACATCAGAGTGAATGATGCGACTGAACCGCATGCGCTGGAGCCACCAGTGAGCGGCCAGTAGCTCATTGAGGCCCCTTGTGTTGTATGCGCTTGGTTTCAAGCTTCTAAGACCTTCCAATTTCAAGCTATGAAGGAAAAGTGAAGACGCGTTTACTTTTCATATTTCATGACAGTTGGCTGAGGCGGCCAAAACATGCACTCGTGGAAACTTTTTTCAAAATCCACTTTGGGCTTGTAAGATGTTGTTAAGTGACTTTCTGTCACAATGCAGTACATGCACCTCAACACCCAACTTCATGAACACCACATCAGAGTGAATGATGCGACTGAACCGCGTGCGCTGGAGCCACCAGTGAGCGGCTAGTAGCTCATTGATGCCCCTTGTGTTGTATGCGCTTGGTTTCAAGCTTCTAAGACCTTCCAATTTCAAGCTATGAAGGAAAAGTGAAGACGCGTTTACTTTTCATATTTCATGACAGTTGGCTGAGACGGCCAAAACATGCACTCGTGGAAACTTTTTTCAAAATCCACTTTGGGCTTGTAAGATGTTGTAAAGTGACTTTCTGTCACAATGCAGTACATGCACCTCAACACCCAACTTCATGAACAGCACATCAGAGTGAATGATGCGACTGAACCGCGTGCGCTGGAGCCACCAGTGAGCCGCCAGTAGCTCATTGAGGCCCCTTGTGTTGTATGCGCTTGGTTTCAAGCTTCTAAGACCTTCCAATTTCAAGCTATGAAGGAAAAGTGAAGACGCGTTTACTTTTCATATTTCATGACAGTTGGCTGAGACGGCCAAAACATGCACTCGTGGAAACTTTTTTCAAAATCCACTTTGGGCTTGTAAGATGTTGTAAAGTGACTTTCTGTCACAATGCAGTACATGCACCTCAACACCCAACTTCATGAACACCACATCAGAGTGAATGATGCGACTGAACCGCGTGCGCTGGAGCCACCAGTGAGCCGCCAGTAGCTCATTGAGGCCCCTTGTGTTGTATGCGCTTGGTTTCAAGCTTCTAAGACCTTCCAATTTCAAGCTATGAAGGAAAAGTGAAGACGCGTTTACTTTTCATATTTCATGACAGTTGGCTGAGACGGCCAAAACATGCACTCGTGGAAACTTTTTTCAAAATCCACTTTGGGCTTGTAAGATGTTGTAAAGTGACTTTCTGTCACAATGCAGTACATGCACCTCAACACCCAACTTCATGAACACCACATCAGAGTGAATGATGCGACTGAACCGCGTGCGCTGGAGCCACCAGTGAGCGGCCAGTAGCTCATTGAGGCCCCTTGTGTTGTATGCGCTTGGTTTCAAGCTTCTAAGACCTTCCAATTTCAAGCTATGAAGGAAAAGTGAAGACGCGTTTACTTTTCATATTTCATGACAGTTGGCTGAGGCGGCCAAAACATGCACTCGTGGAAACTTTTTTCAAAATCCACTTTGGGCTTGTAAGATGTTGTTAAGTGACTTTCTGTCACAATGCAGTACATGCACCTCAACACCCAACTTCATGAACACCACATCAGAGTGAATGATGCGACTGAACCACGTGCGCTGGAGCCACCAGTGAGCGGCCAGTAGCTCATTGAGGCCCCTTGTGTTGTATGCGCTTGGTTTCAAGCTTCTAAGACCTTCCAATTTCAAGCTATGAAGGAAAAGTGAAGACGCGTTTACTTTTCATATTTCATGACAGTTGGCTGAGACGGCCAAAACATGCACTCGTGGAAACTTTTTTCAAAATCCACTTTGGGCTTGTAAGATGTTGTAAAGTGACTTTCTGTCACAATGCAGTACATGCACCTCAACACCCAACTTCATGAACACCACATCAGAGTGAATGATGCGACTGAACCGCGTGCGCTGGAGCCACCAGTGAGCGGCCAGTAGCTCATTGAGGCCCCTTGTGTTGTATGCGCTTGGTTTCAAGCTTCTAAGACCTTCCAATTTCAAGCTATGAAGGAAAAGTGAAGACGCGTTTACTTTTCATATTTCATGACAGTTGGCTGAGACGGCCAAAACATGCACTCGTGGAAACTTTTTTCAAAATCCACTTTGGGCTTGTAAGATGTTGTAAAGTGACTTTCTGTCACAATGCAGTACATGCACCTCAACACCCAACTTCATGAACACCACATCAGAGTGAGTGATGCGACTGAACCGCGTGCGCTGGAGCCACCAGTGAGCCGCCAGTAGCTCATTGAGGCCCCTTGTGTTGTATGCGCTTGGTTTCAAGCTTCTAAGACCTTCCAATTTCAAGCTATGAAGGAAAAGTGAAGACGCGTTTACTTTTCATATTTCATGACAGTTGGCTGAGACGGCCAAAACATGCACTCGTGGAAACTTTTTTCAAAATCCACTTTGGGCTTGTAAGATGTTGTAAAGTGACTTTCTGTCACAATGCAGTACATGCACCTCAACACCCAACTTCATGAACACCACATCAGAGTGAATGATGCGACTGAACCGCGTGCGCTGGAGCCACCAGTGAGCCGCCAGTAGCTCATTGAGGCCCCTTGTGTTGTATGCGCTTGGTTTCAAGCTTCTAAGACCTTCCAATTTCAAGCTATGAAGGAAAAGTGAAGACGCGTTTACTTTTCATATTTCATGACAGTTGGCTGAGACGGCCAAAACATGCACTCGTGGAAACTTTTTTCAAAATCCACTTTGGGCTTGTAAGATGTTGTAAAGTGACTTTCTGTCACAATGCAGTACATGCACCTCAACACCCAACTTCATGAACACCACATCAGAGTGAATGATGCGACTGAACCGCATGCGCTGGAGCCACCAGTGAGCGGCCAGTAGCTCATTGAGGCCCCTTGTGTTGTATGCGCTTGGTTTCAAGCTTCTAAGACCTTCCAATTTCAAGCTATGAAGGAAAAGTGAAGACGCGTTTACTTTTCATATTTCATGACAGTTGGCTGAGGCGGCCAAAACATGCACTCGTGGAAACTTTTTTCAAAATCCACTTTGGGCTTGTAAGATGTTGTTAAGTGACTTTTTGTCACAATGCAGTACATGCACCTCAACACCCAACTTCATGAACACCACATCAGAGTGAATGATGCGACTGAACCGCGTGCGCTGGAGCCACCAGTGAGCGGCTAGTAGCTCATTGAGGCCCCTTGTGTTGTATGCGCTTGGTTTCAAGCTTCTAAGACCTTCCAATTTCAAGCTATGAAGGAAAAGTGAAGACGCGTTTACTTTTCATATTTCATGACAGTTGGCTGAGACGGCCAAAACATGCACTCGTGGAAACTTTTTTCAAAATCCACTTTGGGCTTGTAAGATGTTGTAAAGTGACTTTCTGTCACAATGCAGTACATGCACCTCAACACCCAACTTCATGAACACCACATCAGAGTGAGTGATGCGACTGAACCGCGTGCGCTGGAGCCACCAGTGAGCCGCCAGTAGCTCATTGAGGCCCCTTGTGTTGTATGCGCTTGGTTTCAAGCTTCTAAGACCTTCCAATTTCAAGCTATGAAGGAAAAGTGAAGACGCGTTTACTTTTCATATTTCATGACAGTTGGCTGAGACGGCCAAAACATGCACTCGTGGAAACTTTTTTCAAAATCCACTTTGGGCTTGTAAGATGTTGTAAAGTGACTTTCTGTCACAATGCAGTACATGCACCTCAACACCCAACTTCATGAACACCACATCAGAGTGAATGATGCGACTGAACCGCGTGCGCTGGAGCCACCAGTGAGCCGCCAGTAGCTCATTGAGGCCCCTTGTGTTGTATGCGCTTGGTTTCAAGCTTCTAAGACCTTCCAATTTCAAGCTATGAAGGAAAAGTGAAGACGCGTTTACTTTTCATATTTCATGACAGTTGGCTGAGACGGCCAAAACATGCACTCGTGGAAACTTTTTTCAAAATCCACTTTGGGCTTGTAAGATGTTGTAAAGTGACTTTCTGTCACAATGCAGTACATGCACCTCAACACCCAACTTCATGAACACCACATCAGAGTGAATGATGCGACTGAACCGTATGCGCTGGAGCCACCAGTGAGCGGCCAGTAGCTCATTGAGGCCCCTTGTGTTGTATGCGCTTGGTTTCAAGCTTCTAAGACCTTCCAATTTCAAGCTATGAAGGAAAAGTGAAGACGCGTTTACTTTTCATATTTCATGACAGTTGGCTGAGGCGGCCAAAACATGCACTCGTGGAAACTTTTTTCAAAATCCACTTTGGGCTTGTAAGATGTTGTTAAGTGACTTTTTGTCACAATGCAGTACATGCACCTCAACACCCAACTTCATGAACACCACATCAGAGTGAATGATGCGACTGAACCGCGTGCGCTGGAGCCACCAGTGAGCGGCTAGTAGCTCATTGATGCCCCTTGTGTTGTATGCGCTTGGTTTCAAGCTTCTAAGACCTTCCAATTTCAAGCTATGAAGGAAAAGTGAAGACGCGTTTACTTTTCATATTTCATGACAGTTGGCTGAGACGGCCAAAACATGCACTCGTGGAAACTTTTTTCAAAATCCACTTTGGGCTTGTAAGATGTTGTAAAGTGACTTTCTGTCACAATGCAGTACATGCACCTCAACACCCAACTTCATGAACACCACATCAGAGTGAATGATGCGACTGAACCGCATGCGCTGGAGCCACCAGTGAGCGGCCAGTAGCTCATTGAGGCCCCTTGTGTTGTATGCGCTTGGTTTCAAGCTTCTAAGACCTTCCAATTTCAAGCTATGAAGGAAAAGTGAAGACGCGTTTACTTTTCATATTTCATGACAGTTGGCTGAGGCGGCCAAAACATGCACTCGTGGAAACTTTTTTCAAAATCCACTTTGGGCTTGTAAGATGTTGTTAAGTGACTTTTTGTCACAATGCAGTACATGCACCTCAACACCCAACTTCATGAACACCACATCAGAGTGAATGATGCGACTGAACCGCGTGCGCTGGAGCCACCAGTGAGCGGCTAGTAGCTCATTGATGCCCCTTGTGTTGTATGCGCTTGGTTTCAAGCTTCTAAGACCTTCCAATTTCAAGCTATGAAGGAAAAGTGAAGACGCGTTTACTTTTCATATTTCATGACAGTTGGCTGAGACGGCCAAAACATGCACTCGTGGAAACTTTTTTCAAAATCCACTTTGGGCTTGTAAGATGTTGTAAAGTGACTTTCTGTCACAATGCAGTACATGCACCTCAACACCCAACTCCATGAACACCACCTCAGAGTGAATGATGCGACTGAACCGCGTGCGCTGGAGCCACCAGTGAGCGGCCAGTAGCTCATTGAGGCCCTTTGTGTTGTATGCGCTTGGTTTCAAGCTTCTAAGACCTTCCAATTTCAAGCTATGAAGGAAAAGTGAAGACACGTTTACTTTTCATATTTCATGACAGTTGGCTTAGACGGCCAAAACATGCGCTCGTGGAAACTTTTTTCAAAATCCACTTTGGGCTTGTAAGATGTTGTAAAGTGACTTTCTGTCACAATGCAGTACATGCACCTCAACACCCAACTTCATGAACACCACATCAGAGTGAATGATGCGACTGAACCGCGTGCGCTGGAGCCACCAGTGAGCGGCCAGTAGCTCATTGAGGCCCTTTGTGTTGTATGCGCTTGGTTTCAAGCTTCTAAGACCTTCCAATTTCAAGCTATGAAGGAAAAGTGAAGACACGTTTACTTTTCATATTTCATGACAGTTGGCTGAGACGGCCAAAACATGCGCTCGTGGAAACTTTTTTCAAAATCCACTTTGGGCTTGTAAGATGTTGTAAAGTGACTTTCTGTCACAATGCAGTACATGCACCTCAACACCCAACTTCATGAACACCACATCAGAGTGAATGATGCGACTGAACCGCGTGCGCTGGAGCCACCAGTGAGCGGCCAGTAGCTCATTGAGGCCCTTTGTGTTGTATGCGCTTGGTTTCAAGCTTCTAAGACCTTCCAATTTCAAGCTATGAAGGAAAAGTGAAGACACGTTTACTTTTCATATTTCATGACAGTTGGCTGAGACGGCCAAAACATGCGCTCGTGGAAACTTTTTTCAAAATCCACTTTGGGCTTGTAAGATGTTGTAAAGTGACTTTCTGTCACAATGCAGTACATGCACCTCAACACCCAACTTCATGAACACCACATCAGAGTGAATGATGCGACTGAACCGCGTGCGCTGGAGCCACCAGTGAGCGGCCAGTAGCTCATTGAGGCCCTTTGTGTTGTATGCGCTTGGTTTCAAGCTTCTAAGACCTTCCAATTTCAAGCTATGAAGGAAAAGTGAAGACACGTTTACTTTTCATATTTCATGACAGTTGGCTGAGACGGCCAAAACATGCGCTCGTGGAAACTTTTTTCAAAATCCACTTTGGGCTTGTAAGATGTTGTAAAGTGACTTTCTGTCACAATGCAGTACATGCACCTCAACACCCAACTTCATGAACACCACATCAGAGTGAATGATGCGACTGAACCGCGTGCGCTGGAGCCACCAGTGAGCGGCCAGTAGCTCATTGAGGCCCTTTGTGTTGTATGCGCTTGGTTTCAAGCTTCTAAGACCTTCCAATTTCAAGCTATGAAGGAAAAGTGAAGACACGTTTACTTTTCATATTTCATGACAGTTGGCTGAGACGGCCAAAACATGCGCTCGTGGAAACTTTTTTCAAAATCCACTTTGGGCTTGTAAGATGTTGTAAAGTGACTTTCTGTCACAATGCAGTACATGCACCTCAACACCCAACTTCATGAACACCACATCAGAGTGAATGATGCGACTGAACCGCGTGCGCTGGAGCCACCAGTGAGCGGCCAGTAGCTCATTGAGGCCCTTTGTGTTGTATGCGCTTGGTTTCAAGCTTCTAAGACCTTCCAATTTCAAGCTATGAAGGAAAAGTGAAGACACGTTTACTTTTCATATTTCATGACAGTTGGCTGAGACGGCCAAAACATGCGCTCGTGGAAACTTTTTTCAAAATCCACTTTGGGCTTGTAAGATGTTGTAAAGTGACTTTCTGTCACAATGCAGTACATGCACCTCAACACCCAACTTCATGAACACCACATCAGAGTGAATGATGCGACTGAACCGCGTGCGCTGGAGCCACCAGTGAGCGGCCAGTAGCTCATTGAGGCCCTTTGTGTTGTATGCGCTTGGTTTCAAGCTTCTAAGACCTTCCAATTTCAAGCTATGAAGGAAAAGTGAAGACACGTTTACTTTTCATATTTCATGACAGTTGGCTGAGACGGCCAAAACATGCGCTCGTGGAAACTTTTTTCAAAATCCACTTTGGGCTTGTAAGATGTTGTAAAGTGACTTTCTGTCACAATGCAGTACATGCACCTCAACACCCAACTTCATGAACACCACATCAGAGTGAATGATGCGACTGAACCGCGTGCGCTGGAGCCACCAGTGAGCGGCCAGTAGCTCATTGAGGCCCTTTGTGTTGTATGCGCTTGGTTTCAAGCTTCTAAGACCTTCCAATTTCAAGCTATGAAGGAAAAGTGAAGACACGTTTACTTTTCATATTTCATGACAGTTGGCTGAGACGGCCAAAACATGCGCTCGTGGAAACTTTTTTCAAAATCCACTTTGGGCTTGTAAGATGTTGTAAAGTGACTTTCTGTCACAATGCAGTACATGCACCTCAACACCCAACTTCATGAACACCACATCAGAGTGAATGATGCGACTGAACCGCGTGCGCTGGAGCCACCAGTGAGCGGCCAGTAGCTCATTGAGGCCCTTTGTGTTGTATGCGCTTGGTTTCAAGCTTCTAAGACCTTCCAATTTCAAGCTAGAAGGAAAAGTGAAGACACGTTTACTTTTCATATTTCATGACAGTTGGCTGAGACGGCCAAAACATGCGCTCGTGGAAACTTTTTTCAAAATCCACTTTGGGCTTGTAAGATGTTGTAAAGTGACTTTCTGTCACAATGCAGTACATGCACCTCAACACCCAACTTCATGAACACCACATCAGAGTGAATGATGCGACTGAACCGCGTGCGCTGGAGCCACCAGTGAGCGGCCAGTAGCTCATTGAGGCCCTTTGTGTTGTATGCGCTTGGTTTCAAGCTTCTAAGACCTTCCAATTTCAAGCTATGAAGGAAAAGTGAAGACACGTTTACTTTTCATATTTCATGACAGTTGGCTGAGACGGCCAAAACATGCGCTCGTGGAAACTTTTTTCAAAATCCACTTTGGGCTTGTAAGATGTTGTAAAGTGACTTTCTGTCACAATGCAGTACATGCACCTCAACACCCAACTTCATGAACACCACATCAGAGTGAATGATGCGACTGAACCGCGTGCGCTGGAGCCACCAGTGAGCGGCCAGTAGCTCATTGAGGCCCTTTGTGTTGTATGCGCTTGGTTTCAAGCTTCTAAGACCTTCCAATTTCAAGCTATGAAGGAAAAGTGAAGACACGTTTACTTTTCATATTTCATGACAGTTGGCTGAGACGGCCAAAACATGCGCTCGTGGAAACTTTTTTCAAAATCCACTTTGGGCTTGTAAGATGTTGTAAAGTGACTTTCTGTCACAATGCAGTACATGCACCTCAACACCCAACTTCATGAACACCACATCAGAGTGAATGATGCGACTGAACCGCGTGCGCTGGAGCCACCAGTGAGCGGCCAGTAGCTCATTGAGGCCCTTTGTGTTGTATGCGCTTGGTTTCAAGCTTCTAAGACCTTCCAATTTCAAGCTATGAAGGAAAAGTGAAGACACGTTTACTTTTCATATTTCATGACAGTTGGCTGAGACGGCCAAAACATGCGCTCGTGGAAACTTTTTTCAAAATCCACTTTGGGCTTGTAAGATGTTGTAAAGTGACTTTCTGTCACAATGCACTACATGCACCTCAACACCCAACTTCATGAACACCACATCAGAGTGAATGATTCGACTGAACCGCGTGCGCTGGAGCCACCAGTGAGCGGCCAGTAGCTCATTGAGGCCCTTTGTGTTGTATGCGCTTGGTTTCAAGCTTCTAAGACCTTCCAATTTCAAGCTATGAAGGAAAAGTGAAGACACGTTTACTTTTCATATTTCATGACAGTTGGCTGAGACGGCCAAAACATGCGCTCGTGGAAACTTTTTTCAAAATCCACTTTGGGCTTGTAAGATGTTGTAAAGTGACTTTCTGTCACAATGCACTACATGCACCTCAACACCCAACTTCATGAACACCACATCAGAGTGAATGATGCGACTGAACCGCGTGCGCTGGAGCCACCAGTGAGCGGCCAGTAGCTCATTGAGGCCCTTTGTGTTGTATGCGCTTGGTTTCAAGCTTCTAAGACCTTCCAATTTCAAGCTATGAAGGAAAAGTGAAGACACGTTTACTTTTCATATTTCATGACAGTTGGCTGAGACGGCCAAAACATGCGCTCGTGGAAACTTTTTTCAAAATCCACTTTGGGCTTGTAAGATGTTGTAAAGTGACTTTCTGTCACAATGCACTACATGCACCTCAACACCCAACTTCATGAACACCACATCAGAGTGAATGATGCGACTGAACCGCGTGCGCTGGAGCCACCAGTGAGCGGCCAGTAGCTCATTGAGGCCCTTTGTGTTGTATGCGCTTGGTTTCAAGCTTCTAAGACCTTCCAATTTCAAGCTATGAAGGAAAAGTGAAGACACGTTTACTTTTCATATTTCATGACAGTTGGCTGAGACGGCCAAAACATGCGCTCGTGGAAACTTTTTTCAAAATCCACTTTGGGCTTGTAAGATGTTGTAAAGTGACTTTCTGTCACAATGCACTACATGCACCTCAACACCCAACTTCATGAACACCACATCAGAGTGAATGATGCGACTGAACCGCGTGCGCTGGAGCCACCAGTGAGCGGCCAGTAGCTCATTGAGGCCCTTTGTGTTGTATGCGCTTGGTTTCAAGCTTCTAAGACCTTCCAATTTCAAGCTATGAAGGAAAAGTGAAGACACGTTTACTTTTCATATTTCATGACAGTTGGCTGAGACGGCCAAAACATGCGCTCGTGGAAACTTTTTTCAAAATCCACTTTGGGCTTGTAAGATGTTGTAAAGTGACTTTCTGTCACAATGCACTACATGCACCTCAACACCCAACTTCATGAACACCACATCAGAGTGAATGATGCGACTGAACCGCGTGCGCTGGAGCCACCAGTGAGCGGCCAGTAGCTCATTGAGGCCCTTTGTGTTGTATGCGCTTGGTTTCAAGCTTCTAAGACCTTCCAATTTCAAGCTATGAAGGAAAAGTGAAGACACGTTTACTTTTCATATTTCATGACAGTTGGCTGAGACGGCCAAAACATGCGCTCGTGGAAACTTTTTTCAAAATCCACTTTGGGCTTGTAAGATGTTGTAAAGTGACTTTCTGTCACAATGCACTACATGCACCTCAACACCCAACTTCATGAACACCACATCAGAGTGAATGATGCGACTGAACCGCGTGCGCTGGAGCCACCAGTGAGCGGCCAGTAGCTCATTGAGGCCCTTTGTGTTGTATGCGCTTGGTTTCAAGCTTCTAAGACCTTCCAATTTCAAGCTATGAAGGAAAAGTGAAGACACGTTTACTTTTCATATTTCATGACAGTTGGCTGAGACGGCCAAAACATGCGCTCGTGGAAACTTTTTTCAAAATCCACTTTGGGCTTGTAAGATGTTGTAAAGTGACTTTCTGTCACAATGCACTACATGCACCTCAACACCCAACTTCATGAACACCACATCAGAGTGAATGATGCGACTGAACCGCGTGCGCTGGAGCCACCAGTGAGCGGCCAGTAGCTCATTGAGGCCCTTTGTGTTGTATGCGCTTGGTTTCAAGCTTCTAAGACCTTCCAATTTCAAGCTATGAAGGAAAAGTGAAGACACGTTTACTTTTCATATTTCATGACAGTTGGCTGAGACGGCCAAAACATGCGCTCGTGGAAACTTTTTTCAAAATCCACTTTGGGCTTGTAAGATGTTGTAAAGTGACTTTCTGTCACAATGCACTACATGCACCTCAACACCCAACTTCATGAACACCACATCAGAGTGAATGATGCGACTGAACCGCGTGCGCTGGAGCCACCAGTGAGCGGCCAGTAGCTCATTGAGGCCCTTTGTGTTGTATGCGCTTGGTTTCAAGCTTCTAAGACCTTCCAATTTCAAGCTATGAAGGAAAAGTGAAGACACGTTTACTTTTCATATTTCATGACAGTTGGCTGAGACGGCCAAAACATGCGCTCGTGGAAACTTTTTTCAAAATCCACTTTGGGCTTGTAAGATGTTGTAAAGTGACTTTCTGTCACAATGCACTACATGCACCTCAACACCCAACTTCATGAACACCACATCAGAGTGAATGATGCGACTGAACCGCGTGCGCTGGAGCCACCAGTGAGCGGCCAGTAGCTCATTGAGGCCCTTTGTGTTGTATGCGCTTGGTTTCAAGCTTCTAAGACCTTCCAATTTCAAGCTATGAAGGAAAAGTGAAGACACGTTTACTTTTCATATTTCATGACAGTTGGCTGAGACGGCCAAAACATGCGCTCGTGGAAACTTTTTTCAAAATCCACTTTGGGCTTGTAAGATGTTGTAAAGTGACTTTCTGTCACAATGCACTACATGCACCTCAACACCCAACTTCATGAACACCACATCAGAGTGAATGATGCGACTGAACCGCGTGCGCTGGAGCCACCAGTGAGCGGCCAGTAGCTCATTGAGGCCCTTTGTGTTGTATGCGCTTGGTTTCAAGCTTCTAAGACCTTCCAATTTCAAGCTATGAAGGAAAAGTGAAGACACGTTTACTTTTCATATTTCATGACAGTTGGCTGAGACGGCCAAAACATGCGCTCGTGGAAACTTTTTTCAAAATCCACTTTGGGCTTGTAAGATGTTGTAAAGTGACTTTCTGTCACAATGCACTACATGCACCTCAACACCCAACTTCATGAACACCACATCAGAGTGAATGATGCGACTGAACCGCGTGCGCTGGAGCCACCAGTGAGCGGCCAGTAGCTCATTGAGGCCCTTTGTGTTGTATGCGCTTGGTTTCAAGCTTCTAAGACCTTCCAATTTCAAGCTATGAAGGAAAAGTGAAGACACGTTTACTTTTCATATTTCATGACAGTTGGCTGAGACGGCCAAAACATGCGCTCGTGGAAACTTTTTTCAAAATCCACTTTGGGCTTGTAAGATGTTGTAAAGTGACTTTCTGTCACAATGCACTACATGCACCTCAACACCCAACTTCATGAACACCACATCAGAGTGAATGATGCGACTGAACCGCGTGCGCTGGAGCCACCAGTGAGCGGCCAGTAGCTCATTGAGGCCCTTTGTGTTGTATGCGCTTGGTTTCAAGCTTCTAAGACCTTCCAATTTCAAGCTATGAAGGAAAAGTGAAGACACGTTTACTTTTCATATTTCATGACAGTTGGCTGAGACGGCCAAAACATGCGCTCGTGGAAACTTTTTTCAAAATCCACTTTGGGCTTGTAAGATGTTGTAAAGTGACTTTCTGTCACAATGCACTACATGCACCTCAACACCCAACTTCATGAACACCACATCAGAGTGAATGATGCGACTGAACCGCGTGCGCTGGAGCCACCAGTGAGCGGCCAGTAGCTCATTGAGGCCCTTTGTGTTGTATGCGCTTGGTTTCAAGCTTCTAAGACCTTCCAATTTCAAGCTATGAAGGAAAAGTGAAGACACGTTTACTTTTCATATTTCATGACAGTTGGCTGAGACGGCCAAAACATGCGCTCGTGGAAACTTTTTTCAAAATCCACTTTGGGCTTGTAAGATGTTGTAAAGTGACTTTCTGTCACAATGCACTACATGCACCTCAACACCCAACTTCATGAACACCACATCAGAGTGAATGATGCGACTGAACCGCGTGCGCTGGAGCCACCAGTGAGCGGCCAGTAGCTCATTGAGGCCCTTTGTGTTGTATGCGCTTGGTTTCAAGCTTCTAAGACCTTCCAATTTCAAGCTATGAAGGAAAAGTGAAGACACGTTTACTTTTCATATTTCATGACAGTTGGCTGAGACGGCCAAAACATGCGCTCGTGGAAACTTTTTTCAAAATCCACTTTGGGCTTGTAAGATGTTGTAAAGTGACTTTCTGTCACAATGCACTACATGCACCTCAACACCCAACTTCATGAACACCACATCAGAGTGAATGATGCGACTGAACCGCGTGCGCTGGAGCCACCAGTGAGCGGCCAGTAGCTCATTGAGGCCCTTTGTGTTGTATGCGCTTGGTTTCAAGCTTCTAAGACCTTCCAATTTCAAGCTATGAAGGAAAAGTGAAGACACGTTTACTTTTCATATTTCATGACAGTTGGCTGAGACGGCCAAAACATGCGCTCGTGGAAACTTTTTTCAAAATCCACTTTGGGCTTGTAAGATGTTGTAAAGTGACTTTCTGTCACAATGCACTACATGCACCTCAACACCCAACTTCATGAACACCACATCAGAGTGAATGATGCGACTGAACCGCGTGCGCTGGAGCCACCAGTGAGCGGCCAGTAGCTCATTGAGGCCCTTTGTGTTGTATGCGCTTGGTTTCAAGCTTCTAAGACCTTCCAATTTCAAGCTATGAAGGAAAAGTGAAGACACGTTTACTTTTCATATTTCATGACAGTTGGCTGAGACGGCCAAAACATGCGCTCGTGGAAACTTTTTTCAAAATCCACTTTGGGCTTGTAAGATGTTGTAAAGTGACTTTCTGTCACAATGCACTACATGCACCTCAACACCCAACTTCATGAACACCACATCAGAGTGAATGATGCGACTGAACCGCGTGCGCTGGAGCCACCAGTGAGCGGCCAGTAGCTCATTGAGGCCCTTTGTGTTGTATGCGCTTGGTTTCAAGCTTCTAAGACCTTCCAATTTCAAGCTATGAAGGAAAAGTGAAGACACGTTTACTTTTCATATTTCATGACAGTTGGCTGAGACGGCCAAAACATGCGCTCGTGGAAACTTTTTTCAAAATCCACTTTGGGCTTGTAAGATGTTGTAAAGTGACTTTCTGTCACAATGCACTACATGCACCTCAACACCCAACTTCATGAACACCACATCAGAGTGAATGATGCGACTGAACCGCGTGCGCTGGAGCCACCAGTGAGCGGCCAGTAGCTCATTGAGGCCCTTTGTGTTGTATGCGCTTGGTTTCAAGCTTCTAAGACCTTCCAATTTCAAGCTATGAAGGAAAAGTGAAGACACGTTTACTTTTCATATTTCATGACAGTTGGCTGAGACGGCCAAAACATGCGCTCGTGGAAACTTTTTTCAAAATCCACTTTGGGCTTGTAAGATGTTGTAAAGTGACTTTCTGTCACAATGCACTACATGCACCTCAACACCCAACTTCATGAACACCACATCAGAGTGAATGATGCGACTGAACCGCGTGCGCTGGAGCCACCAGTGAGCGGCCAGTAGCTCATTGAGGCCCTTTGTGTTGTATGCGCTTGGTTTCAAGCTTCTAAGACCTTCCAATTTCAAGCTATGAAGGAAAAGTGAAGACACGTTTACTTTTCATATTTCATGACAGTTGGCTGAGACGGCCAAAACATGCGCTCGTGGAAACTTTTTTCAAAATCCACTTTGGGCTTGTAAGATGTTGTAAAGTGACTTTCTGTCACAATGCACTACATGCACCTCAACACCCAACTTCATGAACACCACATCAGAGTGAATGATGCGACTGAACCGCGTGCGCTGGAGCCACCAGTGAGCGGCCAGTAGCTCATTGAGGCCCTTTGTGTTGTATGCGCTTGGTTTCAAGCTTCTAAGACCTTCCAATTTCAAGCTATGAAGGAAAAGTGAAGACACGTTTACTTTTCATATTTCATGACAGTTGGCTGAGACGGCCAAAACATGCGCTCGTGGAAACTTTTTTCAAAATCCACTTTGGGCTTGTAAGATGTTGTAAAGTGACTTTCTGTCACAATGCACTACATGCACCTCAACACCCAACTTCATGAACACCACATCAGAGTGAATGATGCGACTGAACCGCGTGCGCTGGAGCCACCAGTGAGCGGCCAGTAGCTCATTGAGGCCCTTTGTGTTGTATGCGCTTGGTTTCAAGCTTCTAAGACCTTCCAATTTCAAGCTATGAAGGAAAAGTGAAGACACGTTTACTTTTCATATTTCATGACAGTTGGCTGAGACGGCCAAAACATGCGCTCGTGGAAACTTTTTTCAAAATCCACTTTGGGCTTGTAAGATGTTGTAAAGTGACTTTCTGTCACAATGCACTACATGCACCTCAACACCCAACTTCATGAACACCACATCAGAGTGAATGATGCGACTGAACCGCGTGCGCTGGAGCCACCAGTGAGCGGCCAGTAGCTCATTGAGGCCCTTTGTGTTGTATGCGCTTGGTTTCAAGCTTCTAAGACCTTCCAATTTCAAGCTATGAAGGAAAAGTGAAGACACGTTTACTTTTCATATTTCATGACAGTTGGCTGAGACGGCCAAAACATGCGCTCGTGGAAACTTTTTTCAAAATCCACTTTGGGCTTGTAAGATGTTGTAAAGTGACTTTCTGTCACAATGCACTACATGCACCTCAACACCCAACTTCATGAACACCACATCAGAGTGAATGATGCGACTGAACCGCGTGCGCTGGAGCCACCAGTGAGCGGCCAGTAGCTCATTGAGGCCCTTTGTGTTGTATGCGCTTGGTTTCAAGCTTCTAAGACCTTCCAATTTCAAGCTATGAAGGAAAAGTGAAGACACGTTTACTTTTCATATTTCATGACAGTTGGCTGAGACGGCCAAAACATGCGCTCGTGGAAACTTTTTTCAAAATCCACTTTGGGCTTGTAAGATGTTGTAAAGTGACTTTCTGTCACAATGCACTACATGCACCTCAACACCCAACTTCATGAACACCACATCAGAGTGAATGATGCGACTGAACCGCGTGCGCTGGAGCCACCAGTGAGCGGCCAGTAGCTCATTGAGGCCCTTTGTGTTGTATGCGCTTGGTTTCAAGCTTCTAAGACCTTCCAATTTCAAGCTATGAAGGAAAAGTGAAGACACGTTTACTTTTCATATTTCATGACAGTTGGCTGAGACGGCCAAAACATGCGCTCGTGGAAACTTTTTTCAAAATCCACTTTGGGCTTGTAAGATGTTGTAAAGTGACTTTCTGTCACAATGCACTACATGCACCTCAACACCCAACTTCATGAACACCACATCAGAGTGAATGATGCGACTGAACCGCGTGCGCTGGAGCCACCAGTGAGCGGCCAGTAGCTCATTGAGGCCCTTTGTGTTGTATGCGCTTGGTTTCAAGCTTCTAAGACCTTCCAATTTCAAGCTATGAAGGAAAAGTGAAGACACGTTTACTTTTCATATTTCATGACAGTTGGCTGAGACGGCCAAAACATGCGCTCGTGGAAACTTTTTTCAAAATCCACTTTGGGCTTGTAAGATGTTGTAAAGTGACTTTCTGTCACAATGCACTACATGCACCTCAACACCCAACTTCATGAACACCACATCAGAGTGAATGATGCGACTGAACCGCGTGCGCTGGAGCCACCAGTGAGCGGCCAGTAGCTCATTGAGGCCCTTTGTGTTGTATGCGCTTGGTTTCAAGCTTCTAAGACCTTCCAATTTCAAGCTATGAAGGAAAAGTGAAGACACGTTTACTTTTCATATTTCATGACAGTTGGCTGAGACGGCCAAAACATGCGCTCGTGGAAACTTTTTTCAAAATCCACTTTGGGCTTGTAAGATGTTGTAAAGTGACTTTCTGTCACAATGCACTACATGCACCTCAACACCCAACTTCATGAACACCACATCAGAGTGAATGATGCGACTGAACCGCGTGCGCTGGAGCCACCAGGAGCGGCCAGTAGCTCATTGAGGCCCTTTGTGTTGTATGCGCTTGGTTTCAAGCTTCTAAGACCTTCCAATTTCAAGCTATGAAGGAAAAGTGAAGACACGTTTACTTTTCATATTTCATGACAGTTGGCTGAGACGGCCAAAACATGCGCTCGTGGAAACTTTTTTCAAAATCCACTTTGGGCTTGTAAGATGTTGTAAAGTGACTTTCTGTCACAATGCACTACATGCACCTCAACACCCAACTTCATGAACACCACATCAGAGTGAATGATGCGACTGAACCGCGTGCGCTGGAGCCACCAGTGAGCGGCCAGTAGCTCATTGAGGCCCTTTGTGTTGTATGCGCTTGGTTTCAAGCTTCTAAGACCTTCCAATTTCAAGCTATGAAGGAAAAGTGAAGACACGTTTACTTTTCATATTTCATGACAGTTGGCTGAGACGGCCAAAACATGCGCTCGTGGAAACTTTTTTCAAAATCCACTTTGGGCTTGTAAGATGTTGTAAAGTGACTTTCTGTCACAATGCACTACATGCACCTCAACACCCAACTTCATGAACACCACATCAGAGTGAATGATGCGACTGAACCGCGTGCGCTGGAGCCACCAGTGAGCGGCCAGTAGCTCATTGAGGCCCTTTGTGTTGTATGCGCTTGGTTTCAAGCTTCTAAGACCTTCCAATTTCAAGCTATGAAGGAAAAGTGAAGACACGTTTACTTTTCATATTTCATGACAGTTGGCTGAGACGGCCAAAACATGCGCTCGTGGAAACTTTTTTCAAAATCCACTTTGGGCTTGTAAGATGTTGTAAAGTGACTTTCTGTCACAATGCACTACATGCACCTCAACACCCAACTTCATGAACACCACATCAGAGTGAATGATGCGACTGAACCGCGTGCGCTGGAGCCACCAGTGAGCGGCCAGTAGCTCATTGAGGCCCTTTGTGTTGTATGCGCTTGGTTTCAAGCTTCTAAGACCTTCCAATTTCAAGCTATGAAGGAAAAGTGAAGACACGTTTACTTTTCATATTTCATGACAGTTGGCTGAGACGGCCAAAACATGCGCTCGTGGAAACTTTTTTCAAAATCCACTTTGGGCTTGTAAGATGTTGTAAAGTGACTTTCTGTCACAATGCACTACATGCACCTCAACACCCAACTTCATGAACACCACATCAGAGTGAATGATGCGACTGAACCGCGTGCGCTGGAGCCACCAGTGAGCGGCCAGTAGCTCATTGAGGCCCTTTGTGTTGTATGCGCTTGGTTTCAAGCTTCTAAGACCTTCCAATTTCAAGCTATGAAGGAAAAGTGAAGACACGTTTACTTTTCATATTTCATGACAGTTGGCTGAGACGGCCAAAACATGCGCTCGTGGAAACTTTTTTCAAAATCCACTTTGGGCTTGTAAGATGTTGTAAAGTGACTTTCTGTCACAATGCACTACATGCACCTCAACACCCAACTTCATGAACACCACATCAGAGTGAATGATGCGACTGAACCGCGTGCGCTGGAGCCACCAGTGAGCGGCCAGTAGCTCATTGAGGCCCTTTGTGTTGTATGCGCTTGGTTTCAAGCTTCTAAGACCTTCCAATTTCAAGCTATGAAGGAAAAGTGAAGACACGTTTACTTTTCATATTTCATGACAGTTGGCTGAGACGGCCAAAACATGCGCTCGTGGAAACTTTTTTCAAAATCCACTTTGGGCTTGTAAGATGTTGTAAAGTGACTTTCTGTCACAATGCACTACATGCACCTCAACACCCAACTTCATGAACACCACATCAGAGTGAATGATGCGACTGAACCGCGTGCGCTGGAGCCACCAGTGAGCGGCCAGTAGCTCATTGAGGCCCTTTGTG
Source organism: Sardina pilchardus (assembly GCF_963854185.1). Classification (NCBI taxonomy): domain Eukaryota; kingdom Metazoa; phylum Chordata; class Actinopteri; order Clupeiformes; family Clupeidae; genus Sardina; species Sardina pilchardus. Next base: position 6,076 of record NW_026910824.1, on the reverse strand, counting down.
TTGTATGCGCTTGGTTTCAAGCTTCTAAGACCTTCCAATTTCAAGCTATGAAGGAAAAGTGAAGACACGTTTACTTTTCATATTTCATGACAGTTGGCTGAGACGGCCAAAACATGCGCTCGTGGAAACTTTTTTCAAAATCCACTTTGGGCTTGTAAGATGTTGTAAAGTGACTTTCTGTCACAATGCACTACATGCACCTCAACACCCAACTTCATGAACACCACATCAGAGTGAATGATGCGACTGAACCGCGTGCGCTGGAGCCACCAGTGAGCGGCCAGTAGCTCATTGAGGCCCTTTGTGTTGTATGCGCTTGGTTTCAAGCTTCTAAGACCTTCCAATTTCAAGCTATGAAGGAAAAGTGAAGACACGTTTACTTTTCATATTTCATGACAGTTGGCTGAGACGGCCAAAACATGCGCTCGTGGAAACTTTTTTCAAAATCCACTTTGGGCTTGTAAGATGTTGTAAAGTGACTTTCTGTCACAATGCACTACATGCACCTCAACACCCAACTTCATGAACACCACATCAGAGTGAATGATGCGACTGAACCGCGTGCGCTGGAGCCACCAGTGAGCGGCCAGTAGCTCATTGAGGCCCTTTGTGTTGTATGCGCTTGGTTTCAAGCTTCTAAGACCTTCCAATTTCAAGCTATGAAGGAAAAGTGAAGACACGTTTACTTTTCATATTTCATGACAGTTGGCTGAGACGGCCAAAACATGCGCTCGTGGAAACTTTTTTCAAAATCCACTTTGGGCTTGTAAGATGTTGTAAAGTGACTTTCTGTCACAATGCACTACATGCACCTCAACACCCAACTTCATGAACACCACATCAGAGTGAATGATGCGACTGAACCGCGTGCGCTGGAGCCACCAGTGAGCGGCCAGTAGCTCATTGAGGCCCTTTGTGTTGTATGCGCTTGGTTTCAAGCTTCTAAGACCTTCCAATTTCAAGCTATGAAGGAAAAGTGAAGACACGTTTACTTTTCATATTTCATGACAGTTGGCTGAGACGGCCAAAACATGCGCTCGTGGAAACTTTTTTCAAAATCCACTTTGGGCTTGTAAGATGTTGTAAAGTGACTTTCTGTCACAATGCACTACATGCACCTCAACACCCAACTTCATGAACACCACATCAGAGTGAATGATGCGACTGAACCGCGTGCGCTGGAGCCACCAGTGAGCGGCCAGTAGCTCATTGAGGCCCTTTGTGTTGTATGCGCTTGGTTTCAAGCTTCTAAGACCTTCCAATTTCAAGCTATGAAGGAAAAGTGAAGACACGTTTACTTTTCATATTTCATGACAGTTGGCTGAGACGGCCAAAACATGCGCTCGTGGAAACTTTTTTCAAAATCCACTTTGGCTTGTAAGATGTTGTAAAGTGACTTTCTGTCACAATGCACTACATGCACCTCAACACCCAACTTCATGAACACCACATCAGAGTGAATGATGCGACTGAACCGCGTGCGCTGGAGCCACCAGTGAGCGGCCAGTAGCTCATTGAGGCCCTTTGTGTTGTATGCGCTTGGTTTCAAGCTTCTAAGACCTTCCAATTTCAAGCTATGAAGGAAAAGTGAAGACACGTTTACTTTTCATATTTCATGACAGTTGGCTGAGACGGCCAAAACATGCGCTCGTGGAAACTTTTTTCAAAATCCACTTTGGGCTTGTAAGATGTTGTAAAGTGACTTTCTGTCACAATGCACTACATGCACCTCAACACCCAACTTCATGAACACCACATCAGAGTGAATGATGCGACTGAACCGCGTGCGCTGGAGCCACCAGTGAGCGGCCAGTAGCTCATTGAGGCCCTTTGTGTTGTATGCGCTTGGTTTCAAGCTTCTAAGACCTTCCAATTTCAAGCTATGAAGGAAAAGTGAAGACACGTTTACTTTTCATATTTCATGACAGTTGGCTGAGACGGCCAAAACATGCGCTCGTGGAAACTTTTTTCAAAATCCACTTTGGGCTTGTAAGATGTTGTAAAGTGACTTTCTGTCACAATGCACTACATGCACCTCAACACCCAACTTCATGAACACCACATCAGAGTGAATGATGCGACTGAACCGCGTGCGCTGGAGCCACCAGTGAGCGGCCAGTAGCTCATTGAGGCCCTTTGTGTTGTATGCGCTTGGTTTCAAGCTTCTAAGACCTTCCAATTTCAAGCTATGAAGGAAAAGTGAAGACACGTTTACTTTTCATATTTCATGACAGTTGGCTGAGACGGCCAAAACATGCGCTCGTGGAAACTTTTTCAAATCCACTTTGGGCTTGTAAGATGTTGTAAAGTGACTTTCTGTCACAATGCACTACATGCACCTCAACACCCAACTTCATGAACACCACATCAGAGTGAATGATGCGACTGAACCGCGTGCGCTGGAGCCACCAGTGAGCGGCCAGTAGCTCATTGAGGCCCTTTGTGTTGTATGCGCTTGGTTTCAAGCTTCTAAGACCTTCCAATTTCAAGCTATGAAGGAAAAGTGAAGACACGTTTACTTTTCATATTTCATGACAGTTGGCTGAGACGGCCAAAACATGCGCTCGTGGAAACTTTTTTCAAAATCCACTTTGGGCTTGTAAGATGTTGTAAAGTGACTTTCTGTCACAATGCACTACATGCACCTCAACACCCAACTTCATGAACACCACATCAGAGTGAATGATGCGACTGAACCGCGTGCGCTGGAGCCACCAGTGAGCGGCCAGTAGCTCATTGAGGCCCTTTGTGTTGTATGCGCTTGGTTTCAAGCTTCTAAGACCTTCCAATTTCAAGCTATGAAGGAAAAGTGAAGACACGTTTACTTTTCATATTTCATGACAGTTGGCTGAGACGGCCAAAACATGCGCTCGTGGAAACTTTTTTCAAAATCCACTTTGGGCTTGTAAGATGTTGTAAAGTGACTTTCTGTCACAATGCACTACATGCACCTCAACACCCAACTTCATGAACACCACATCAGAGTGAATGATGCGACTGAACCGCGTGCGCTGGAGCCACCAGTGAGCGGCCAGTAGCTCATTGAGGCCCTTTGTGTTGTATGCGCTTGGTTTCAAGCTTCTAAGACCTTCCAATTTCAAGCTATGAAGGAAAAGTGAAGACACGTTTACTTTTCATATTTCATGACAGTTGGCTGAGACGGCCAAAACATGCGCTCGTGGAAACTTTTTTCAAAATCCACTTTGGGCTTGTAAGATGTTGTAAAGTGACTTTCTGTCACAATGCACTACATGCACCTCAACACCCAACTTCATGAACACCACATCAGAGTGAATGATGCGACTGAACCGCGTGCGCTGGAGCCACCAGTGAGCGGCCAGTAGCTCATTGAGGCCCTTTGTGTTGTATGCGCTTGGTTTCAAGCTTCTAAGACCTTCCAATTTCAAGCTATGAAGGAAAAGTGAAGACACGTTTACTTTTCATATTTCATGACAGTTGGCTGAGACGGCCAAAACATGCGCTCGTGGAAACTTTTTTCAAAATCCACTTTGGGCTTGTAAGATGTTGTAAAGTGACTTTCTGTCACAATGCACTACATGCACCTCAACACCCAACTTCATGAACACCACATCAGAGTGAATGATGCGACTGAACCGCGTGCGCTGGAGCCACCAGTGAGCGGCCAGTAGCTCATTGAGGCCCTTTGTGTTGTATGCGCTTGGTTTCAAGCTTCTAAGACCTTCCAATTTCAAGCTATGAAGGAAAAGTGAAGACACGTTTACTTTTCATATTTCATGACAGTTGGCTGAGACGGCCAAAACATGCGCTCGTGGAAACTTTTTTCAAAATCCACTTTGGGCTTGTAAGATGTTGTAAAGTGACTTTCTGTCACAATGCACTACATGCACCTCAACACCCAACTTCATGAACACCACATCAGAGTGAATGATGCGACTGAACCGCGTGCGCTGGAGCCACCAGTGAGCGGCCAGTAGCTCATTGAGGCCCTTTGTGTTGTATGCGCTTGGTTTCAAGCTTCTAAGACCTTCCAATTTCAAGCTATGAAGGAAAAGTGAAGACACGTTTACTTTTCATATTTCATGACAGTTGGCTGAGACGGCCAAAACATGCGCTCGTGGAAACTTTTTTCAAAATCCACTTTGGGCTTGTAAGATGTTGTAAAGTGACTTTCTGTCACAATGCACTACATGCACCTCAACACCCAACTTCATGAACACCACATCAGAGTGAATGATGCGACTGAACCGCGTGCGCTGGAGCCACCAGTGAGCGGCCAGTAGCTCATTGAGGCCCTTTGTGTTGTATGCGCTTGGTTTCAAGCTTCTAAGACCTTCCAATTTCAAGCTATGAAGGAAAAGTGAAGACACGTTTACTTTTCATATTTCATGACAGTTGGCTGAGACGGCCAAAACATGCGCTCGTGGAAACTTTTTTCAAAATCCACTTTGGGCTTGTAAGATGTTGTAAAGTGACTTTCTGTCACAATGCACTACATGCACCTCAACACCCAACTTCATGAACACCACATCAGAGTGAATGATGCGACTGAACCGCGTGCGCTGGAGCCACCAGTGAGCGGCCAGTAGCTCATTGAGGCCCTTTGTGTTGTATGCGCTTGGTTTCAAGCTTCTAAGACCTTCCAATTTCAAGCTATGAAGGAAAAGTGAAGACACGTTTACTTTTCATATTTCATGACAGTTGGCTGAGACGGCCAAAACATGCGCTCGTGGAAACTTTTTCAAAATCCACTTTGGGCTTGTAAGATGTTGTAAAGTGACTTTCTGTCACAATGCACTACATGCACCTCAACACCCAACTTCATGAACACCACATCAGAGTGAATGATGCGACTGAACCGCGTGCGCTGGAGCCACCAGTGAGCGGCCAGTAGCTCATTGAGGCCCTTTGTGTTGTATGCGCTTGGTTTCAAGCTTCTAAGACCTTCCAATTTCAAGCTATGAAGGAAAAGTGAAGACACGTTTACTTTTCATATTTCATGACAGTTGGCTGAGACGGCCAAAACATGCGCTCGTGGAAACTTTTTTCAAAATCCACTTTGGGCTTGTAAGATGTTGTAAAGTGACTTTCTGTCACAATGCACTACATGCACCTCAACACCCAACTTCATGAACACCACATCAGAGTGAATGATGCGACTGAACCGCGTGCGCTGGAGCCACCAGTGAGCGGCCAGTAGCTCATTGAGGCCCTTTGTGTTGTATGCGCTTGGTTTCAAGCTTCTAAGACCTTCCAATTTCAAGCTATGAAGGAAAAGTGAAGACACGTTTACTTTTCATATTTCATGACAGTTGGCTGAGACGGCCAAAACATGCGCTCGTGGAAACTTTTTTCAAATCCACTTTGGGCTTGTAAGATGTTGTAAAGTGACTTTCTGTCACAATGCACTACATGCACCTCAACACCCAACTTCATGAACACCACATCAGAGTGAATGATGCGACTGAACCGCGTGCGCTGGAGCCACCAGTGAGCGGCCAGTAGCTCATTGAGGCCCTTTGTGTTGTATGCGCTTGGTTTCAAGCTTCTAAGACCTTCCAATTTCAAGCTATGAAGGAAAAGTGAAGACACGTTTACTTTTCATATTTCATGACAGTTGGCTGAGACGGCCAAAACATGCGCTCGTGGAAACTTTTTTCAAAATCCACTTTGGGCTTGTAAGATGTTGTAAAGTGACTTTCTGTCACAATGCACTACATGCACCTCAACACCCAACTTCATGAACACCACATCAGAGTGAATGATGCGACTGAACCGCGTGCGCTGGAGCCACCAGTGAGCGGCCAGTAGCTCATTGAGGCCCTTTGTGTTGTATGCGCTTGGTTTCAAGCTTCTAAGACCTTCCAATTTCAAGCTATGAAGGAAAAGTGAAGACACGTTTACTTTTCATATTTCATGACAGTTGGCTGAGACGGCCAAAACATGCGCTCGTGGAAACTTTTTTCAAAATCCACTTTGGGCTTGTAAGATGTTGTAAAGTGACTTTCTGTCACAATGCACTACATGCACCTCAACACCCAACTTCATGAACACCACATCAGAGTGAATGATGCGACTGAACCGCGTGCGCTGGAGC
>NW_026910823.1:65000-70000 GCF_963854185.1 Sardina pilchardus | reverse complement strand
TGGTGTGGTGGCACTTCCCTACGTTTGAAGCGTCCGTTCCGCTCCGTCATCGTGCTGCACGGAGCCGCAGGGGATGCTGGGATAGCCGCCGGGGGGTGTGAGTTGGGGGGGGGGGGGGGGGGGGGGGGGAGGGGGGGGCATAACGACACGCCACGGCCCCGTCTTCCTGTCCCACTGACGTTAGCCGCTCCCCCCGTGGCGATCAGTGGGGGGGGGGTTGTGAGCGGGTCGTCTCCGGTTGTGTCGTCATCCTTCGTGGTTCATGTTCTCAGCACGGCACCTCAGCACTCTTGTGTGGAGGCCAAGGAGAACCGCCAGAACTTTCCACACAGGAACACTCTCAGAGCCTGAGCTCAGTGAAGCAGGGAGAGAGAGAGAGAGAGAGAGAGAGAAGAGAGAGATGAGAGAGAGAGAGAGAGAGAGAGTGAAGAGGAGAGAGAGATGAGAGAGAGAGAGAGAGAGAGAAAAGATTGTAAACATAACAGCACAGTGTGCATCCAACTGTATCAAGTGCACACACACAGAAAAAGACAACAGAAACATCTATTGATGCATATGTGTGTATGTTCAGATGTATTGTATATTGTTTACTGTATGTTGCTTTGGTAATTACGAGTGACTATTTGTCATGCCAATAAATATATATTTTTTTAATTTGAATTTGCATTTGAGCAATTTGAGAAAACTATTGTTTTTTTTTAACCTGAAAACACTGGAAAAAAACAAAACATAAATACTGTAGCAAGAATCCAAACTGGTTGTGCCCCACAGCCCCAGTGCAGTCACATCACACAGCACAGTAATAAGGCAAAGGATGTGCAGTGCAGTCGCATCACACAGCACAGTAATAAGGCAGAGAGAGGATGTGCAGTGCACTCACATCACACAGCACAGTAATAAGGCAGAGAGGGGATGTGCAGTGCAGTCACATCACACAGCACAGTAATAAGGCAGAGAGGGGATGTGTAGTGCAGTCACATCACAACCAGCACAGTAATACGGCAGAGAGGGGATGTGCAGGTGCAGTCACATCACACAGCACAGTAATAAGGCAGAGAGGGGATGTGCAGTGACTAATGTGGGAGGCACAGGAGAGCTAGTTTCTGCTGCCACTGCTAACTCTGCTGCTGCTGGTGGTGTTGCTGTTACCGGTGGTGTTGCTGGTGTTGCTGTTACTGGTGGTGGTGGTGGTGTTTCTGCTGGTGGTGTTGCTGTTACTGTTGCTGTTAGTGCTGGTGCTGGTGCTGAGCCCAGGGTCTATTGAGGCCTATTGATTACTGTGGTGCTGGTGCTGGTGCTGATGGTGTTGGTGCTGGTGGTTCTGAGGGTCTATTGAGGCCTATTGATTACTGTGGTGCTGGGTGCTGGTGGTGTGGTGCTGGTGGTGGTGCTGGTGGTTCTAGGGTCTATTGAGGCCTATTGATTACTGTGGTGCTGGTGCTTGGTGCTGATGGTGTTGGGTGCTGGTGGTTCTGAGGGTCTATTGAGGCCTATTGATTACTGTGGTGCTGGTGCTGGTGGTGTTGGTGCTGGTGGTGGTGCTGGTGGTTCTAGGGTCTATTGAGGCCTATTGATTACTGTGGTGCTGGTGCTGGTGGTGGTGCTGGTGGTTCTAGGGTCTATTGAGGCCTATTGATTACTGTGGTGCTGGTGCTGGTGGTGGTGCTGTGGTTCTAGGGTCTATTGAGGCCTATTGATTACTGTGCGGAGTGGGAATGCTTCAGTGTCTCCATGCTGTGAGGATTCTTTTACGTGGGCCACATCGATCCTGCCACATGTGTGTGTGTGTCTCCAGGGAATGTGCACACCTTTGATTGACTCGAGCGTCAGTGTTCCTTGTTTGCCTCGCTCTGTTTTTGTGTGTGTGTGTGTGTGTGTGTGTGCGTGTGTGTGTGGGTTTGTGTGTGTGTGTGTGTGTGTGTGTGTGTGTGTGTGTGTGTGTGTGTGTGTGTGTGAGATTGTGTGTGATATTGTGTGTTTGTGTATCTTAGTGTGTCTGTGTTGGTGCATGTGGATTGTATTCGTGTATCCATTTTTCTGTACGTGCCTTCTCTGAACACGTGTGTGTTCATGCCTGCCTATTTATAGTGTGGCTTTTGTGTGTGTGTGTGTGTGTGTGTGTGTGTGTGTGTGTGTGTGTGTGGGCTGGTGATATGTCTTAGTCAGAGAGAGCTTGTTTCAGCAACCACTCTTGAATCCTAATGGCCGTTGGCCTGCCTGGCTGAAAGAGCCTGCTGTTCATTCAGAACTGGATAGAGAGACAGGGAGAAAATGGAGGAGGAGAGGAGAGAGAGGGATGGAGAGGAGAGGAGAGGAGAGGAATGGAAAGGAGAGAAGATTTTGAATTTGCAAATCCTCATTATTGACTCACATGGCTGAAGGACGCCTAAAAGAGCTTCCACTGGTGAGGGGGAGGCATGTATGAAGGTTATCAAGTTGTGATAATGACGAGACTGAGGACAGTGTACGTAAGCCCACCGCGGTGGTGGTGGAGACAGAGAGAGAGAGAGAGAGAGAGAGTGATGTGTGTGTGTAGGGGTGTAAAATGGAGTCCACAGCTGTAGAAGCTGTTTAACCTATGTGTGTTTGTAATTCACCATTGTCTCTGGCCTTCCTGTGTTTCCTCTTACACCAGACAGCTTTGTGTGGCCCTCACAGGCTTCCATATGTTTGCGCTGACATCACGGCTGGCTAAACGGGCCCCCGTAAATAAAATAAAATCAACCTCTCTCTCCTCTATCGGGCTCTCTCCACAGGGCTATTATTTACCTGGACTGACGTGCCCCTGCACACACACACGCACACACACACACACACACACACACACACACACACACACACACACACTGCCGCACCCACAGCAGAGGGGCTCTGTGTCTGTGTTTGTGTGTGTGTGTTTGTGTGTGTGTGTGTGTGTGTGTGTGTGTGTGTGTGTGTGTATGTGTGTGTGTGTGTGTGTGGTGTGTGTGTGTGTGTGTGTGTGTTTTGTGCCGGTGGGAAAGAGACTGCTATTACAGACCAGCACTCTGTGCGCCTACCACACAAAGGACAAAAGCACTTCAGGAGAGTTCTGCTTGTAAACAAACTAATAGGTGGCTGGACACATTCTAGTATGGGTGTGTCCACACATACTTACACACACACACACACAACACACACACACACACACACACACACACACACACAGACACACACACACACACACACACACACACACGCGCACACACACACACACACACACACACACACACACACACACACACACACACACACACACACACACACACAGACAGACACACACGTGCGGTGTTAGGCCCAGGTATTCACACTCACAAACACATACACACTAAAACACAGAAACTCTGACAGGAATTGCGCATCCTAGATGAAAGTTTGAAGAGCCATTTTAAAAGTGTCACACTCACTTTAACAGACAGACATGTGCACAGATCACACACACACACCCACACACACAAACAGAGCAACACAGCGACGTACACAAACAGAATAGCGGAGCGATTAAGCCCAGGCTTTCGTCATGCGTCTCCTCCGAGCTCGTGAGAGAAATGTCAGAGTTTCAGATTCATTAGATCACACAGCATTCCCCATGGAGCCATCACGAGATGACTAGCCTGCAGTGTAGACGCACACACACACACACACACCACACACACACACACACACACAAGAGGGTGATTGAGATGATAGAGAGATAGACAGAGATGGAAAGAGAGAGCGAGAGAGTATTCTCTATTGAATACTATGAGCATATTGCCAGTATTATAGCATAGAACTCTCTCCTTGGCAACAAATAATTATTTTTATACAGTATACGTATAAAAAAAATAAACTCAGCCTAATTTGGGCAAATCTCAAAGATCCCTCTCTACAGAGGCTTGCGTTCAGCACAGGGGCTGATTTCCATATATTCTGTTTTTAATACGCCGATGCTTTAATCAATAATTAAGACCTTTCTTGGACAGAAGCATTCGCAGTGGCTGCTGAGGAAATTCTTGCTGTCTTGCGCTGCATTCAAGTCCACTTCCTGTTTTGCGCCCATATTTATGTTCTGAGGGACGTTCTCTGTGGCGGCCCGGGGGTGGACAATGGGCCGATGCCATAAGCAGCTGTGGTCATTGTTCAGGAGGCACTGACCGCTTCCTCTGTCTCATCATTCAGGAGACACACCGAGACAAAAGCAGGAAGAAATCTATAGCTGGAATATTTAACGATTGTCTTGTGCACACCACAGACACACAGGGACACTCACACACACACACACACACACACACCACACACACACACACACACACAGGGACACACAGGGACACACACATACACATACACACACAGGGGCACACATACAGGAACACCACAGACACACACACACACACACACAACACACACACACACTTTTCTCTTTGTCATGAGAACATACCGACACAATCAAAAGGTAATTTGTTTTTAAATTGCCTTAATGGGCAACTACTGTAGATGGTCGAGCAAAGGTTACTGCTACTGTATATGGCACTGATATTACAGTTGACTATCTAGCAGATGAAGTGTAACTATTATACCACATAGACGCCTTTCCTGAGAGAAACACACACACACGTGCTGATGTGAAGTAGAATAGGCTTGTATGGCTCACACACATGCTGGCGTAAAGAAGGCTTGCATGGCTCACACACACTCTGGTGTAAAGAGGGCTTGCATGGCTCACACACACTCTGGTGTAAAGAGGGCTTGCATGGCTCACACACACGCTGGCGTAAATTAAAGAAGGCTTGCATGGCTCCTTGAGTCTGTCCAGCCCTCTATCATTAGCATTTTTACTTTAATTAAAAAGATGGATGTTGGCTAAACACTTGGTAAACACAGGAAGTCTCTACTTCTCTCTCTCTCATACTCTCTCTCTCTCTCTCCTTCTCTCTGTCTCTCTCACTTTCTCCTTTCTCACGCACACACACACAGACAGTTCATACACACACTGAGGTAAA
>NW_026910823.1:50000-55000 GCF_963854185.1 Sardina pilchardus | reverse complement strand
AGAGAGAGAGAGAGAGAGAGAGAGAGAGAGAGAGAGAGAGAGAGAGAGAGAGAGAGAGAGAGAGAGGGGGAGAGAGGGAGAGAGGGGGAGAGAGGGGGAGGGAGGGAAGGAGAGAGAGATATAGAGAGAGAGAGGAGAATGCTAAATCTTGAATTAAGCAGCTGACGTGAAATTAGTATGTAAAGCAGAGAGGGAGGGTGGCCTGTCCAATCAGCTCGGCCCTCTCTCCTCTAAACACTCCCTCTCACAGGCACGAGCAAATTAGCCTGACACAGCTGCACGTCTCGTCTGATCGCCAACGCCACCGCCCACCTTTATTCTCTCTCTCTCTGCATCACCGAGGCTAATAGAAACAGTAGCCATTTGCAATTGTGTTTGTTTTTAAGATTAGATTTGTTCTAAGCTGTAATGGAAACTCTGTTCTGAACCTGAACTTTGTTTCTGTGCCGCCCAGCTGTAGTCCCGCTACCGTTCCTCCCAGTTCTAAAGACGCGACAGTACAGAAGCAACCGTTAGCTGGAATTCCCAGAATAATGTGGGAATCCCTACAGCAGGTGGGCATGAGAGGGTTAAGAGAGTGCAGGTGATGTCATCTTGAGAGGGCGGGGTCACCGTTGTGTGTGTGTTTGTGTGTGTGTGCGTGTGTGCGTGTGTGTGTGTGTGTGTGCCCGCCCGTGTGTTTTGGGTTTTTCTGAACCCAAGGTTGACTCTACTCTTAGCGCGGTTGAGAGGGAAACATGTTGCTACCTGTAGGCTTACAAACACAAACATAAGAGGATGTGATGCATACAGTAGACTATCCTCAGGCTGGTTTCTGTGGAAAGAGACACTAGATTGTCTAGCGGAGCTCGTCTAGCAAGATCTTGGCTAACACACACACACATACACACACACACACACACACACACACACCCATACACACACACACACCCATACACACGTACAGTATACAAGTGTTAGTGTGCTATATATAGGTAGTGTGCTGTGTTGCGGATAGCCGCAGGCATGTGTCGACTAGCGGTCCGTCCGTCCCTCCTGCGGCAGCCAAGGAGCACAGAAGGAGGCGCAGAAGCACAGAAGGAGGCACAGGAGGGGAGCAGAGGAGGAGGAGGCGCCGGGGAGCACAGAAGGAGGCACAGGAGGGGAGCAGAGGAGGAGGAGGTGCCGGGGAGCACAGAGGGAGGTGCAGGAGGGGAGCAGAGGAGGAGGAGGAGCCGGGGAGCACAGAGGGAGGTGCAGGAGGGGAGCAGAGGAGGAGGAGGAGCCGGGGAACATAGAAGGAGGTGCAGGAGTCAGGGCTGACAGAGAAGGAGTGCAGCTCTAAATAGGAGCAGCAAGCATAAAATCATCACGAGGGAAACGGAGGGGAAAGGAGATGCATAATACAGACACCCTCCCTCTCCTCTCCTCTCCTGTCCTCTGTTCTTCTCACTTCTCCTTTCCTCTCCTGTCCTCTGTTCTTCTCTCTTCTCTTTTCCTTTCCCCTCCTCTCCTCTCTTCTCCTCTCCTTTCTTCTCCTCACTCCTCTCCTCTCACTCATTCCATTTTTGACTCTCTTCCTCCTTCCCTCACTCTGTCTAACCGTCCTCTCATCCTCTCTTTGCTCCAGGGCAGAGAAACCTATCAATCTGTTCCTCTTTTCTCCTCTCTCTCTCTCTCACACACACACACACACACACACACACTCTCTCTCTCTCTCTCTCCCTCCTTCTCTCTGTCAGCAGTGCAAGTCTTCTCCCAGGTGCTGTAGCTGTCACAGTGTCAGGCCTGTTAGATTATTTAAAAGTGAGAGAGCCGCTGAGCTCAGGCACCAGGAATGCCTCCTGCACCCCGTTAACCTACAGTATCACACCTCTGCACACACACACACACACACACACACACACACACACACACACACACACACACACACACACACACACACACACCACTCGACCTGCTTTGACCAGTCCAGCAGTCTATGCTTTTGCGTCATTCATTCAGTAGTTCATTCAGTAATTCGCTCTTAAATTTATTCATTGTGTCGTGTTGAATGTGCAGTGTAGCTATGGTGTGATGGGTGTGATGAGCAGAGGAGGTGTGTGTGTGTGTGTGTGTGTGTGTGTGTGTGTGTGTGTGTGTGTGTGTGTGTGTGTGTGTGTGTGTGTGTGTGTCAGTCAGGATGGGTTGTTGTACATGTGTATTCCTCATTAAATTTTATTTCCCCCCCCCCCCCCCCCCCCTCCCACACACACACACACACACAGCACACAATGGGGGTAGATGATCAGCAGGAAAATCTCCACATGGTCCATGCACTCTGTAAAATGAGCACATGTCTGTAGTCACACACACACACACACACACACACACACACACACACACACACACACACACACACACACACACACACACACACACACACACACACAGGACGTGTGGTCAGCTGTGGACTATAATAGTGCTGGCCGGTGGTCATAAGGGAACACATATGTGGGGTGACCTCACAGTCGGGGTCACAGGGCGGAGACCAGCTGTGAGATCACCAGTCTGGAGCTGCACTGGACTCACACACACACACACACACACACACACACATACACACACAGCAGCTCCAAATCTGACCAGGTACACACCTGAGAAAAAGAGAGGTAGATGAGAGGTAGGGATAGAGGGATGTAGAGAGAGAAAGAGAGAGGAAGGGAGAGAGGGATGTAGAGGGAGAGAGGAAGGGAGGGATGTAGAGAGGGATGTAGAGGGAGGGAGGGATGTAGAGAGGGATGTAGAGGGAGAGAGAGCCCCTGAGGGGGAAGGATAGAGGCACTATTAGAGGAGAGGAAACAGCCTGCAGGTCTGCAGTGTTCACAGTGAATGGCAACCTCAACACCCTCACCTACACACACACACACACACACACACACACACACACACACACACACACACACACACACACACACAATCACACATGCACATGCACATGCACATGCACATAGAGTACACACACACAGACATACACATACAGTACACATACACATAGACATAGACATACACATACACTCCCAGACATGTGTGTTTGTTGTGTGTGTGTGTGTGTGTGTGTGTGGATGTTTGTCTGGTGTTTGGGGAAAGTGATTCATGTGCAGGTGAGTCATGGGGAGATGCAGTGTGGAGGTGCTAGTGCATGGTGTGTGTGCAGTGAGCATGTTAACACTAGAGACAGCTATAGGCTGCTGCCTGACATTACTGACACACACACACACACACACACACACACACACACAGACACACACACACACACACACACACAGACATGCACATGTACAAGCGCTCATGTGCCAACAACCAACCCAGAGGGAGAAGAATGATTCATATACGCTGGGCTCTCAATCACAACCAGCAAATCAGCCCACAGACACACAGACACACAGACACACAGACACACAGACACACAGACACACACACACACACACACACACACACACCTAGAAGTAAGTTATTGGAATCATGAATCATCAGAGAGGGTCTCTAGTCCCAGAGGGACATGATGCCTCCACAGATGTCCTTCAAAGATGTCGCACCACCCCCCCCCCCCCACACACACACACACACACACACTCCCTGCCTTGTCTTTCTCCGCTTGTGTGTTTCCTGTTCATTTCATTTCTTTGAAGAATGGTGGGAATCATGGAATGAAGTGAGAGAGAAAAAAAAGGGGGAAGGAGAGGTGTTACACTGGGAATACTACAGGAGTGTGTGTGTGTGTATGGGGGGGGGCTTAATGAGAAAGTGCAGTGCATGCTAGATGTTAGATGAGAGTAGAAGCAGATGAAGATGATGATGCTGAAGGTGTGTGTGTGTGTGAGTGTGTGTGTGTGTGTGTGTGTGGTGGAGTTTGGAGTGTTGCCCAGAGAAACTGATGAAGAGTGTTGAAATCTCCACATGCATTTAGATAAACTCACACCGCTGCTGTAATGGGCCTCGTTAGGGGAAGACACATTTAGCCCAATCCCTCTCACTTCCTCTGTGTGTAGGAAACCAGAGGAGACATAATGAGTCAATAGTGTGTGTCTGTGTGTGTGTCTCTGTGTCTGTCTGTGTGTGTGTGTGTGTGTGTGTGTGTGTGTGTGTGTGTGTGTGTGTGTGTGTGTGTGTGTGTGTGTGTGTGTGTGTGTGTGTGTGTGTGTGTGTGTGTGTGTGTGTGTGTGTGTGTGTGTGTGTGTGTGTGTGTGTGTGTGTGAAAGAGTGAAAGAGAAGAGAGAGAGAGAGTGCATGAGAGAGTGGTATAGAAGAAAGAGATGTTGCATTGTGGGTTAATCTGGTGTCTTTGTTTCTCTACTGAGAGATGCAGTCTGTGTGTGTGTGTGTGTGTGTGTGTGTGTGAGAGTGTGTGTCTGTGTGTCTGAGAGAGAGAGAGAGAGAGAGAGAGAGAGAGAGAGAGAGAGAGAGAGAGAGGAGAGAGAGAGAGAGAGAGAGAGAGAGAGATTGTGGTGTTGTGGGTTAATCTTCTCTCTTTGTTTCTCTGCTATCCTCTACCTCATACTGTATCCAATTATCTCTCAACTCTCCCCCAACACACACACACACACACACACACACACGCATACCTCACCACCGCCAACTGCACATTTCCCACCAAAAACCTTGGCAGGTTGGGCCAGCTGAGAGTGTGTGTGCGTGTTTGTGTGTGTGTGTTGGGGGGAGTGTATCAGCCGTGAGCAGGTGGTGATCTGTGTTTTGATGCCCGTTTGTCTCCCCCCCCCCCCACCCCCTTTTGAAATAGGCCGGCGTTTCTGGACAGTTCACTTCCTGCTGTCTAAATCAAACGAGCGGCCCGGCGACACACACACACACACACACACACACACACACACACACACACACACACACACACATACACACAGTCACAATCACCATCGCCACTAATCCGTCAGTCGTTCCCAATGCCAAGCACTGACCCTGTGTGACTGGCATCTAGAATTCTCCTCTTGTCTCCCTCCCTCTACCCCCTCTCTCTCCCTCTC
>NW_026910823.1:17500-22500 GCF_963854185.1 Sardina pilchardus | reverse complement strand
GCGAAGTTTCCGATGCGATGCGTGCTTCCCAAGTCTGATCATTTGAAGCAAGATCGAATGGTATGGAACCATGGACAGGAAGAAAAATAAACTAAAAGTTTACCAAATCAGGAAATACTTCTTAATTTAATGTCATCAAGGCATATAGCCTACATTTGGTATGAGCATGCAATGTGTGCGTCCTTACGCAACTTATAAAGTGGTTAGTTGGAAAGCCCCACGTCTGCTCTTTCGTGCAATAAAGGTTTCATCTCGCTGCAAATTTATAATCGCGGAGAAATGTAACAGAGGTGTTTATGACACACTCAATCGAGCTCTATGGGGTTTGGTTTTTATTTTGGTCCATTGATGAAGTCGTTAATAAAGAGTTTCTTAACAATATTCTATGCCAGCTTGGGAGAGCTTCAATTAGGCATTAATACGAGGAACGGCTGAAACAGAATTCGTAGGAAAATCCTTAATTATTTTCAATGTTGAGTCAAATAGCCTAATTTTTGGATGAATGCTGACACGGAACATAAAAAGGTAGATTAAATGCATTTTTCCCAAATGCTGAGCAATCACGTGATTGCTCGGGATTTGGGAAACATGCATTTAGTCTACCTTTTTTCTGGTGCTTATGTAGGTGTTACACAGGGGCAGGCTGTGTAATAACGGCGGGTGAACGTATATATTTTTGTTCCATATCTGTATTTTCCCCTCTGTTGTTGTAACAGCCAAACACACAACAGGTTCTTCCCGACATCGTAAGCCAAAAAACGAAGGCGGGGGAAAGACGATTTGTTCAACTCCACAGGTAGGCCTAGCTATCATAAACGTTAGCGCCGACTCGTCAACATAGACAAATCCAGTGCCGGATTCGTCAATTGGATGCACCCAATGACGCTCTTCCTGTTCAACTGAAATACCTTCCTGTTCAACTGAAATGGCTTCCTGTTCAACTGAAATGGCTTCCTGTTCAACTGAAATCCTCTCACACACACATATGAAATCCTCTCACACATACATATGAAATCCTCTCACACACACATATGAAATCCTCTCACACATACATGAAATCCTCTCACACACACATATAAAATCCTCTCAACACATACATATGAAATCCTCTCACGCACACTACTGAAATCCTCTCATACAAACAACTGAAACGCTCACACATACACATGAAACCAGTTGTGTCTGAAAGCAGTTCACTTAGTGTGAATGAGAGGTTTCAGTATGGTGTATGAGAGGTTTCATGTGTGTGTATGAAAGTGTTTCAGTTGTGTATATGAGAGCGTTTCACTTGTGAGTGTGAGAGGTTTCAGTATGGTGTGTGAGAGGTTTCAGTATAGTGTGTGAGAGGTTTCAGTATGGTGTACGAGAGGCTTCACATGTGTGTATGAAAGCGTTTCAGTTGTGTATATGAGAGCGTTTCACTTGTGCGTGCGAGAGGTTTCAGTATAGTGTGTGAGAGGTTTCAGTATAGTGTATGAGAGGTTTCACATGTGTGTATGAAAGCGTTTCAGGTGTGTGTATATGAGAGCATTTCACTTGTGCGTGTGAGAAGTTTCAGTATGGTGTGTGAGAGGTTTCACTTGTGCGTGTGAGAGGTTTCAGTATGGTGTGTGAGAGGTTTCAGTATAGTGCTTGAGAGGTTTCAGTATAGTGTGTGAGAGGTTTCAGTATAGTGTATGAGAGGTTTCACATGTGTTTATGAAAGCGTTTCAGGTGTGTATATGAGAGCATTTCACTTGTGCGTGTGAGAGGTTTCAGTATGGTGTGTGAGAGGTTTCAGTATGGTGTGTGAGAGGTTTCAGTATAGTGCGTGAGAGGTTTCAGTATAGTGTGCGAGAGGTTTCAGTATAGTGTATGAGAGGTAATTCTGAATAATGTCCTAAACGGCCCCTCATAGTCCTATGCCAGGTCGTCTGACAGATGTACTACACCCTGTGTTGTGTCACAGCATCATTGTGAAGCTGGTGTAATGCCACCGTGTAATTGAGCACACACACACACACACACACACACACACACACACACACACACACACACACACACACACACACACACACACACACACACACACACACACACACACACACACACACACACACACACACACACACACACAAGCACACACACAAACACACTCAAATTCACACACACTCACATACACACATACACTTTCTCAATGGTTTCACTAAGTAGGAGATCAAGTCATCACAGCATGTGAGGGTCTGAGATCTATACAGGATCTATGGTACATCCCTATAGAAACATCAAATGTGGTAACCTGTGTGTGTGTGTGTGCGTGTGTGTGTGTGTGTGTGTGTGTGTGTGTGTGTGTGTGTGTGTGTGTGTGTGTGTGTGTGTGTGTGTGTGTGTGTGTGTGTGTGTGTGTGTGTGTATGTGTGTGTGTGTGTGTGTGTGTGTGTGTGTGTGTGTGTGTGTGTGTGTGTGTGTGTGTGTCAAACACAGTTTTCTGGCTGCGGGGATTCTTTTCTCTGTTGTAGTGTAACAGTGCTCGGGTGCGTTGAGTGGTTTTTAATCTCTGTGTCCACTCTACATGCCTGGCGTCTGTCCCTCTGCTGTCGTCCATGTCTCCCAGAGTCCTCTCTGCTCTTTTGCTCCCTCACACACACACACACACACACACACACACACACACACACAGCAGGGAGAATATATAGTCTCCCTAACCTCCACTCGTCCCTGAACACCCCCCCCCCCCCCCCCCCCCCGGGTGGACTCCTCCATCTCTGGGCCCCGCTGCGCTCGGTTCCGCTCGGTTCACTTGGAGAACCAGACCCACTCACTTCCTCGTCACCTCTTCCTCACCCTCTTTCTTTTTTCGCTTCATCTCTTTTTCTCCCCCTTCCTCCTCCTCCTCCTCTCTCTCTCTCTCTCTCTCTCTCTCTCTCTCTCTCTCTCTCTCTCTCTCTCTCTCTCTCTCTCTCTCTCTCTCTCTCTCTCTCTCTCTCTCCGTTTCTGTTCTCTCCTCCTTGGTGGTACGTATAGAATATGAGACCCCCTTTCCTCTCTAATCCCATTACTGGGTGGAGGAGGGTGTGTGTGTGTGTAGTGTAGTGTGTGTAGTGTGTGGTGTTCGGGGTGTGTGTTGTGTGTGTGTGTGTGTGTGTGGTGTGTGGGGGGGTGCAGTGAGCGTCAGGATCGTGTTTCTGTGGTTTCGGGGAAGGAGCGGTGCGCATTACGGCCTAATGTTCTCCAATTGGAGCTTTTAAAAAGGTTACGCATACCGGGCCTGCAACCCCCCCAGCCCCCCCAAACAGGAAACGGGAACGCCGCGCCAGGCTGTGATGTCATCTCCATCCCCGCAGGGAGAGCGATGCCAGCGATGCCAGCGATGCCCGCGATGCCCGCTCCTCCTCGTCTGATGCCGCGCTCCGCAAAACAGAAAGCACTTTATTTTAATTTCTTTGATTAGGGAAATGTGAAGCATGAATAATTAATCCACATGTATTTGAAGAATGGAGATCGCACTTGGGTGAATATGCGTGTGTGTGTGTGTGTGTGTGTGTGTGTGTGTGTGTGTGTGTGTGTGTGTGTGTGCGTATTTGTGTTTGTGTGTTTGTGTGTGTGCATGTGTGTGTATGTAGTGTGTGTGTGTGTGTGTGTGTGTGTGTGTGTCTGTGTGTGTAAAAGAGAGTGTGTGAGTGTAAAGTGCTGGGGAACGAGGGTGTACTACAAGGTGATACATTTTTAAAGCTATGGTGGCGTCTGTGTGTGTGTGTGTGTGTGTGTGTGTGTGTGTGTGTGTGTGTGTGTGTGTGTGTGTGTGTGTGTGTGTGTGTGTGTTTGTGTGTGTGTGTGTGTGTGTGTGTGTGTGTGTGTGTGTGTTTGTGTGCGTGTGTTTATGTGCGTGCGTGCGTGCGTACGTGCGTGCGTGCGTGCGTGCGTACGTGCGTGCGTGCGTGTGTGTGTGTGTGTGTGTGTGTGTGTGTGTGTGCGTGCGTGCGTGTGTGTGTGTGTGTGTGTGTGTGTGTGTAGCAGGAGTGTGCCTGATGATCTGACGCTAATGCAGGGGAGTGTCCACTGCTGGCCCCGGCCCTGATAGAGCTACTGTTACATGTAGTCCAAACACGGCTCCCCTGACAGCTCCAGCACACAACACTAATGGGCCCCAACAGACTGGGGCATTTGTGTGTGTGTGTGTGTGTGTGTGTGTGTGTGTGTGTGTGTGTGTGGTGGGGGGTCAATAGGGACCAGGGGATGGGAGGGAAGGAGGAAAGTCCCTGCTGGGCAGCCGAGGGTGTTTACTGCTGGGCACACTGACCCAGTGCAGGGGGTGTGCTGGCTGGCTGGAGGGAGTGTGTGGAGGTGGTGGGTCTGGTGCGGGGGGTAGGGGGATGCAGGTAGGGAGAGGTGTTTCATGGGGACAGGTAGAGAGAGGTCATTGGGCGGGGCAGGTGGAGAGATGTCTTTGGGGGCGTAGAGACGTGAGACGTGTCCCTGGTCGCTAGTGGACATCCCCTGGGCCCCTGGGCCAGAGGGCCGTTGGTGTGGGAGAGGGGGTTGCCATGGCAGCGCTGGGCACTAGAGGCCAAGTGTGTGTGTGTTTGTGTTGTTGTTGTTGTTGTTTAGTAGCCCAGTTGTCAGGATGGGAGCATTCTAGAAGGAGGCGCTCCACGGAACAAGAACACCTTCCTCTGAACTCTCACACTCTCGCTTGGTATTTTTATACATGCTGTGAATACACACACACACACACGCACGCACGCACGCACGCACGCACGCACGCACGCACGCACGCACACACGCACGCACGCACACACACACACACACACACACACACACACACACACACACACACACACACACTCAGCAATGCGATCTGGATCTCTGTTTATATTTTGTCCTGCTGAGACTCACAATGAGTATTGCCATGGAAACGG
Source organism: Sardina pilchardus (assembly GCF_963854185.1). Classification (NCBI taxonomy): domain Eukaryota; kingdom Metazoa; phylum Chordata; class Actinopteri; order Clupeiformes; family Clupeidae; genus Sardina; species Sardina pilchardus. The sequence goes on along the minus strand of NW_026910823.1, from coordinate 17,602 downwards.
TAGCACGGGCAGGGGGTACCCAGTAGGGTGTTCCTGGAGCTTTTGCCCAGTTACCTGAGCGTACCCACACACACACACACACTTAAACACACAAACACACAC
>NW_026910823.1:10000-12500 GCF_963854185.1 Sardina pilchardus | reverse complement strand
TGTTTCCTAGGTATTAGAGGAGCGATCCCTCCAAAGTTAAAAACATGATCCTTTGTTCCGCCCGGAACCCAGATTAGGCCTTTGGTAGGGACGCTATTGTGAGTGCACGGAACCTCAGAGGGACAATAAGGAGGAGCTCACGGTGCTCTGGCTTATGGGTGCTTTTGCACAAGAACCTAGTGTGCCTTGGCACTGTGTAGGCGTGTGCAAGGGTGAGGGAGTGTGTGTATGTGTGTGTTTTCTTTGACTGTGAGCGGGGTCATGAGTATAGTGAGCTTCTGCTGCTGCTGCTGCTGCTGCTGATGATGATGATGATGATGATGATGATGATGATGATGTCTTTGATCTAGAGGTGGTGACAGGTGTGTGACGTCTGTGGGATGTGTGACGTCTGGAGGACCTTCTCTCTGATGACTCACCATTCATCATGGGATATATGTGAAGCAGTGTCTTATCTCAGATGTGTGTGTGTGTGTGTGTGTGTGTGTGTGTGTGTGTGTGTGTGTGTGTGTTTACTGTACAGTAGGAGTGGGAGATGGTGCATCAGGTTAAATATAGCCGGCTCGACATTGAGAACAGATCCCCACTGCGGCCTGCGGAGCAAGGACACACCTGTCCACTCACCGTCCAGCAGCCAGCATCCAGCGCAGAGCACACACACACACACACACACACACACACACACACACACACACACACGCAGTACAGCCTCTTGCGCGCAGTGCAGAGCAGGGGAGAACAGGGCACACACACACACACACAAACACACACACACACACACACGTGCGCAGTCCAGCCTCCTACATCCAGTGTGGAGCAGTGCAGAGCAGAGGAGATCAGGGCAGTGGAGGGCCAACTTTCCCAACTAAAGTGAAGATGCAGCAGGACAACTCACATGCAGCCAGCTGCAGAGGAAGAGAAATAGTATCACCCAAATAGCACACCAGTACACACACACACACACACACACACACACACACACAGAGTCAGCAAGATACACAAACAGGTTTGCATACACACACACACACACACACACACACATACATATTGTTGCTTGAGTTTCCACAACAAAAGTTTGGATATGAGCACACAGTAAAGCCCACTGAATCGGACATATACGCCCTCCAAGTTCAGCAACGCTGCACCGTCAGTGGGGAGACTGATACAGTGTGTGTGTGTGTGTGTGTGTGTGTGTGTGTGTGTGTGTGTGTGTGTGTGTGTGTGTGTGTGTGTGTGTGTGTTGGCCTGATGGAGGAAGTGCTTGATGAGCATTAGCAGAGAGGGATGGATGGATGCTAACATGAATGAGATGTAGACACAGACCCAGACGAGCACCGACCTCTCAGGAGAGCCATACATCAGAGAGATGGAGTGATGGAGAGAGAGAGAGAGAGAGAGAGAGAGAGAGAGAGAGAGAGAGAGAGAGAGAGAGAGAGAGAGAGAGAGAGAGAGAGAGAGAGAGAGGGAGAGGGTAGAAAGAGAGGGAGAGAGACATAAAGAGAGTGGGAGAGATACTTAGGGACACATAGGATGAGATGCAGTGAGAGAGGGGGATAGAGACAGAGGGAGAAGGGAAAGAGAGAGAGAGAGGTAGAAAGAAAGAAAGAGAGCAGGATAGAGAATCAGGTAGGTGGATGACGGAACAGATCACACCACCTGTCTATCAGCTTTAGAAGCTAGACGCACACCACGTTTGAGTCGTCCTTGCCTATGTGTATTTTTTTTTGTGTCGTGCGTGCGTGCGTGTGTGCGTGCGTGCGTGCGTGCGTGCGTGCGTGCGTGCGCGTGTGCGCGTGTGTGTGTGTGTGTGTGTATTTGTGTGTGTGTGCGTGTGTGTGTGGTGTATTCCTCACTGCATGGGGCTGCCTGTTTCCTGGCTCTGCCTTTCAACCTTGCATATCTTAAAGAGACGCGATGTGCGCCACCATTTGATATTAAAATGTCACCCCTATGTAGGAGCTCACTCTGCTCCTCTCCCAGAGAAGACATCTCTCTCCCTCCCTCCCTCCCTCCCTCCATCCCTCACTCATTTCTCTCTCTCTCTCCCCTCCCTCTCTGTGTTAGTGTCTCCTTCTCTCTCCTGCCATCTCTCTCCATCTTTCTCCTTCTCCCCTCTCCTTCTGTTTCTCTCTTTCAGTGTCTCCTCATCTCTCTCTCTCTCCATCTCTCTCTCCTTCCATCTCCATCTCTCTCTCTCTCTCTCTCTCTCTCTCTCTCTCTCTCTCTCTCCATCTCTCTCTCCCTCTCTCTCTCTCTCTGTCTGGTTCTTTTGAACCCGGACCCCTCCGCCCCACCCTCTCCTGCCGCTCTGCGTGCCTCTCTCGTCGGGTCTCTGGTGGATCACACACCCCCGTGCACATCCATAATGGATGGAACTCTTTCCTCTCGCGCTGCACCCACCAATCACTACCCAGATATGCTCTGCTCTGCTCTAGTGAGAGGCAGAGAGGGAGAGAGAAGGACAGAGAAGGAGAGAGAGAGGGGGGGAGAGGGGGGAGAG
>NW_026910823.1:0-2500 GCF_963854185.1 Sardina pilchardus | reverse complement strand
ACACACACACACACACACACACACACACACACACAGACACACACACACACACACACACACACACACACAGACACATAGACACACAGACACACAGACACACACACAGACACACATGCTGCTTTCGCAGACACACACACACACACACACACACACACACACACACACACACACACACACAGACAGCACTCCCGTATCTCCAGTCGAAGCACTGACCCCTTCTGGTCAGCAATTCTCCTCCTACTTCTGACCCCCCCCCCCCCCACACACACACACTCACAGACACATAGACACACACACACACACACACACACACACACACACACACACACACCCATCAGCATCTAGCACCGCCACCCCGGCCCCCAAGTCTGATTGCTCCATTGAGCTCCATTGAGCTCCATTGTGAAAGCGGTAAAAGCAGCTTTCTGCGCGCCACATTCAGCCTCTCTCCACAGTCACTGACCTCTCCCCGCACTCACACCGGACACAAGAGCCAGCGCGCCCTTTCCCTCGGCCCGCCTGTTCCCATGGCGACCCCTGAAAAGCGCCGTGGAGCTAAAATGGCTGCCTGAGAGGATCTGTGTTTTTTCCCTTTCTGTTCGTGGTCTGTGAATGGTGTTTTTTTTGTTTTGTCGGTGTTAGTTTGTTTGTTTGTTTGTGTGTGTGTGTTTTCAGGAGGCTCTGTTTCTGTGGTTAAGCAGATCAGGCTCAGAAACGTAAAACAAACAGCGTGAACGAGGGAGGGAGGAAAGTGTGCCAGAGAGATACGGAGACAGACGAGAGGAGAGGAGAGGAGAGTGTGGGACAGGAATGACTAAAGAAGAGATGTGTGTGTGTGTGTGTTTGTGTGTGTGTGTGTGTGTGTGTGTGTGTGTGAGAAGAGACAGATGAAAGAGGAGAGAAAAACAAGTGTTCCTCTCATACTCAGCATCCATGCATGAGTGCCTAGCAACACTTTGTCAGATGAAAAAAGAAGACAACAAAAAACACATGCACACACAAATAAAACCTAGGGAGCCGAACCCCTTCCTTGTGTGTGTGTGTGTGTGTGTGTGTGTGTGTGTGTGTGTGTGTGTGTGTGTGGTGTGTTCCTGGTGAGTCTTTGAGGAGAGGAGGAGAGGTGCGGGCTGATCTTGCCTTGGGCTTCCAGGAGAACGTGCTCACCAGGCGGAAAGGAAAGAAACCTCTGAATATGCACAGCTCCTGGGGAGGGGGGGGGGGGGGGGGGGGAGCGTGTGTGTGTGTGTGTGTGTGTGTGTGTGTGTGAGAGAGAGAGAGAGAGAGAGAGAGAGAGAGAGAGAGAGAGAGAGAGAGAGAGAGAGAGAGAGAGAGAGAGAGCATGTGTGAAACATGGAGTGTGTGATTCTCGGTGGTGTAGCTCTCCTCAGGGGAAGGAAACACACATCACGGGTCAGCTGATGTCTCTGGAGCACACGCACTCATCCGTGGAGAAACACACACACATTCACCCCAACACACACACACACACATTCACCCCAACACACACACACACACACACACACACACACACACACACACACTCACTCTCTCACACACACACACAGACATACACCCCAACGCACACATTCACACCTACACACAGACACACACACACACACAAACACACACACATACACACACACACACACACACACACACACACACACACACACACACACACACACACACACACACACACACACACACACACACACACACACACACACACACACACACACACACACACAGACACACACACAGACATACACCTAAACCTACACACACTCTCACACACACACACAAGCACATACATACACACATACACTCTGGAGCACAAGCACTCATCCATGGAGAAGCACACACATTCACCCCAACGTTCACATCCACACCTACACACACACACACACACACACACGCACACACTGGAGCACAGTCACTCATCCATGGAGAAGCACACACATTCATTCAGAGACACACACACACAGGCATACACACACACACACACACACACAAAAAAAACACACACACACACACTCAAGTACATACAAATACACAAGCACAAGCACCATTGACACGCTCTCAAATTCAAATTCAAATTCAAAGTTGCCTTATTAGCATAACTAGTGCAGTGCCCATGCAAACACTGTTTTCCAAGAAACTTGTTGCCCAATGATGTTAATGCAGGTAGATCATGTTAGATTGGTGATGATGTAGAATCAGGCCCGTGCAGTTTGTAGAGCTTTCTACTCTCTTTGCAAAGTAAAAAAGTGAAGGGGAAAGGCGTTTGAGTTGCAGCTAATGGCAATATTAGACACACTACATACCCGTGTGTTTTTGCTGTTGTTGGGAAATGATGGCCTAAAGCTAACCGCATGACATGGCCATATCAGTGCTATGAACTCGGAAATGATGTTTGAATGAATGTTATGCCTATAGCCGATGTCCAGATAGAGTCAAGAGTGGCTGTTTTAAATGCAAATTTTAACAGTATGCTGCCGAC